>NC_135975.1:6954633-7032999 GCF_053455715.1 Rhinoraja longicauda
AAAAATCACTGCAGAATTACAGCTCAGAGTTTAATGTAGAGATACAGCGTGGAAACAAGCCCTTCAGCCCTGCTGAGTCCGCGCCAACCAACGACCACCCGTACACTCGTTCTATGTTTTCCCAGTTTCCCATCCTGCATGCTCAGGGCAATTTACAGAAGCCAGTTAACCGACAAACCTGAGAAGCCAATGAACCTCCAAGCCTGCTTGTCTTCGGAGTGTGGGGGGGAACCGGAGCAAACCCGCGTGGGAGAACATACAAACTCCATACAGACAGCTCCCACAGTCGGGATCAAACCCGGGTCTCTGGCGCTGTGAGGCAGCAACTCTACCGCTGTGCACCACAGTAGAGAAATAACATAAAAACAGTACTAAGTCAGCAGAGTTTCCTTACTAAATCAACAAGAGATCACAAATAAAAATCTGCTGATACATTTTCACCCTCCTTCCACCCCTGAAGCGTACACAGTCTACCCCTTTACTGTAGTCTTACGTTTTTAATCCCGTTATAAAATGCATCAAATGAAGTGATCGTAAGGAAAGATATATATATGTTGACAACACTGCAGGTTCAGCTGTTACCAGAATGAAAGTCTATGATTTGCAACCAAGTTTGCTTCCCTTTCCTGACTAGTTGGGCCAGCATGCTTTTTTTTTTTTGCAGTGATTTTTATACCCACTGGCCCTATTAATTCCAGTGAGGTATTTTTAACGCTTGGCAAGACCCATGGCTAAAATTGTTCCCACTTCCTCGTGATCCCCTCACCAGTTAATTGGTGTTGGCATCCACAAGGTTGCAAAGCATCTTAACACATTCTTGCGTTTGACACAACATCCATCTGTGGTTTTCACCAAGGCTAACTCCCATCCGTGTTTCTGAATAACGACTTTGAAACTGCTGCCGTCAGCAAAGTTAGTATTAAAATCCAGTTAGCTCCTCAGATGCACAGTAGTCTGAACATCGATGTTGCCTGATACTTGTGATCGGTGAGAGGCAGGTAAATACCAGTTGGAGGAGTGCAAGATTGTACAAGCGTTCCGAGGGTGAGGGTTTTGAAATGGTTACAAATAAATTCAGTAATTTAGTTTAGTTTAGTTTAGTGATACAGCGGGGAAACAGGCCTTTCAGCCCACCGAGTCCGCACCGACCAGCGATCCCCGCACATTAACACTATCCGACACTCACGAGGGACAATTTACATTTACCAATTAACTTACAAACCCGTACGTCTTTGGAGCGTGGGAGGAAACAGAAGATCTCGGAGAAAACCCACGCAGGTCATGGGGAGAACGTGCAAACTCCGTACAGACGGCACGCATGGTCGGGATGGAACCCGGGTCTCCGGCGCTGCATTCGCTGTGAGGCGGCAACTCTACCGCTGCGCCACCGTGCCGCCTGTAATTCCATGGTAGATGCTGGAATGACACCACCAATTGGATAGTATCTATTGAGGGAGAAATAAAGTCAAAGTTTCACGTTAACGGGTTGGTTAGTAAGTTTGCAAACAACACCAGAATTGGTGGAGTTGCGGACTGTGATGAAGGCAGTCAAAATGTACAGTGGCATAAAAATCAGCTACAGAAGTGGGCTGAGAATTGGAAAATGAAGTTTAATATGAGCAAGCTTAAGATGTTGCAATTTGGAAGTTTCCAAAATAAGTGGAAAATTTACAGCTAATGGCAAGACCCTTAACAGCGTTGATGTTTAGAAGGATCTTGACATCCAAGTCGTGTAAGAAAATAACTGCAGATGCTGGTACAAATCGAAGGTATTTATTCACAAAATGCTGGAGTAACTCAGCAGGTCAGGCAGCATCTCGGGAGAGAAGGAATGGGAGACGTTTCGGGTCGAGACCCTTCTTCAGACTGATGTCAGGGGGGCGGGACAAAGGAAGGATATAGGTAGAGACAGGAAGATAGAGGGAGATCTGGGAAGGGGAGGGAAGAGAGGGACAGAGGAACTATCTAAAGTTGGAGAAGTCGATGTTCATACCGCTGGGCTGCAAACTACCCAGGCGAAATATTGACATCCAAGTCCATTGCTCCCCAAAAGTGGCAACACAAGCAGACGAAGTGATAAAGAATGCGTACGGTCAGCTTGCCTTCCTCAGTCGGGCCATTGAGTACGAGAGTTAGGAAGTCATGATGCAACTTTATAGGACTTTGGAGCTCTGGCTATCCCATTACAGGAAGGATGTGGAGGTTTTGGAGAAGAGGTTTACCAGAATGATGCCTGAGTTAGAGCTTATTAGCTATAAGGAGAGGTTGAACAAACTTGAATTGTTTTCTCTGGAGCGTTGGAGGTTGAGAGATGACCTGATAGAGCTTTATGTTCCTTAATGTTGACCAAAGATCTGTCGTGTGCCAACCACATCGATGCAACTGCCTGGAAGGCACACATAGTAGGCCTCTACTTCCCGAGCAGACAGAGGAAATTTGGCATATCTCCAGTGACTCTTGCAAACCTCTACAGATGCACCATAGAAGCCACGCTGTCGGTCTGAAGAAGGGTCTCGACCCGAAACGTCACCCATTCCTTCTCTCCCGAGATGCTGCCCGACCTGCTGAGTTACTCCAGCATTTTGTGAATAAACACCTTCGATTTGTACCAGCATCTGCAGTTATTTTCTTATACTGTCGGTTTGCGACACAGCTTGGTTTGGGAATAGCTTGACCAAAGACCACAATCAATAGCAGAGAATTGTGGTGTAGCTGAGTCCATCGCACAGAGCACCATCTAATTCATCTACGCCACGCTGCCTCGCAAAAGCAGCCAACATAATCAAAGGCTTGTCCCACCCAGGTCACTCCCTCTTCGCCCTACTCCCATCTGGCAGAAAGCACAGACGCTTGAATGCGCGCACCACCAGACTCAGGAACAACTTCTTCCCCTCCGTTATTAAACCCCTGAATGGTCTTTCCATCAGCCAGCATATTATTTGGTTCACTTCTACCACATTATGGACATCGGACTTTGTCTAAGGAACTGATGTGCTACAATGCTGAGAGTTATATTCTGCACTCTGTATCTGCCCCATTGCTCTATCTATTGTACTTGAACATGAACTGATTATATCTATGTGTATGAAGTAACTGCAGATGCTGGTTTAAATCGAAGGTAGACACAAAATGCTGGAGTAACTCAGCAGGTCAGGCAGCATCTCTGGAGAGAAGGAATGGGTGACGTTTCGGGTTGAGACCCTTCTTCAGGAATTTAGAAGGATGAGAGGAGATCTGATCGAAACGTATAAGATTATTAAGGGGTTGGACACGTTAGAGGCAGGAAACATGTTCCCAATGTTGGGGGAGTCCAGAACAAGGGGCCACAGTTTAAGAATAAGGGGTAGGCCATTTAGAACTGAGATGAGGAAAAACGTTTTCAGTCAGAGTTGTGAATCTGTGGAATTCTCTGCCTCAGAAGGCAGTGGAGGCCAATTCTCTGAATGCATTCAAGAGAGAGCTAGATAGAGCTCTTAAGGATAGCGGAGTCAGGGGGTATGGGGAGAAGGCAGGAACGAGGTACTGATTGAGAATGATCAGCCATGATCACATTGAATGGCGGTGCTGGCTGGAAGTGCAGAATGGCCTCCTACTGCACCTATTGTCTATTGTCTATTCAGACCCGAAACGTCACCCATTCCTTCTCTCCAGAGATGCCGCCTGTCCTGCTGAGTTACTCCAGCTTTTTGTGTCTATCTTCTGATTATATCTATGTATGGTGTATCCGATCTACTTGTACAGCACTCAAAAGCGTTTCACTGTACCTCAGTACATGTGCCAATGATAAACCGAAATTTAAGCCTAAACCTATAATTATGTAAAGTCATGAGAGGCACAGATAGGGTAGACAGTCAGAACCTTTTCTCAGGGTGGAAATGTCAAAGATTAGAGTGCAGGGGTTTAGGGTGAGCAGGGCAAAGTTTAAAGGGATGTGCATGGTAACATTTTTGCACAAAGGGTGGTGGGTGCTGGAACACGTTACCAGGGATGGTGGTGGAGGATCAAGTATGGATCACGTGCAGGCAGAGGAGATTAGTTTAACTTGGAATCATGTTCAGCACAGGCACTTTGGGCTGAAGGACCTATTCCTGTGCTGTAGGACCTATTCCTGTGCTATTCCTGGACCTATTCCAGTTCTACATAGGAAGGAACTGCAGATGCTGGTTTAAACCAAAGATAGACACAAAAAGCTGGAGTAACTCAGCGGGACAGGCAGCATCTCTGGAGAGAAGGAATGGGTGACGTTTCGGGTTGAGACCCGGGTCCGAAGAAGGGTCTCGACCCGAAAAGTCACCCTTTCCTTCTCTCCAGAGATGCTGCCTGTCCAGCTGAGTTTTTGTGTCGGTATAGTTCTCTGTTCTGTAAGAGGTGGAAGAGGTTCGGGAGTTTGTGGGATGCTGGGATAGAACAAGGGACTGGGGAAAAACAGCGTCCTCCTTGCTGCCAATTTATGAGTTGTTTTTTTTCCAGAACGAAATGAGGCTTCTGAGGCAAATTGGGATGAGTCGCCATGAATGAAGCATGGCGGTGAGGTCGGTATGTGGCGGGTTGAGGGAGGAACAGGGCAGTGGGTAACGCTGCAAGAGCCAGGGACACGTGATTCGCGGAAGATTTAAAAAAAATTGTTTTAATAAACAGACTGAAGCCTTTGTGAACCCAGCAGAAAAACGGAGGAACACAATCGATGAACATACAACTTTTGTCTAATAATAGAAAGGGGGATTGATGGGCTGCACTGTTAAAGTCATCCTGGCAGTTAATTTTGTTGCCACAAACAAATACATCGATACTACTCCCTGCCAACAGGAGTCTAATCCAACGGTACTGCATTATATTTGTACTGACACTGGGGACAAGGGATCCCATTAAGGAGGTCTGCAATGGAGAATACAGAGACTGGATGCAGGCTATTTTAAAATGCGGGAGAGATTATAAAAGGCTGCTTAACTTGTGGCACATAGCACACAGCTTACTTTACATGCATCCCCATTCACAGGGGCTTCCAGGCAAGCTGAAGGAAAGACCTTATCCCTTATAATATAGAGGCAACCCAAATTGTCTCACTGACAATTTTATGGCCAAGTAGTAGAGCAACTGCCCTACAGCGCCAGAGACCCGGGTTCGATCCTGACTCCGGGCGCTGTCTGTACGGAGTTTGTACGTTCTCCCCGTGACCTGCGTGGGTTTTTTCTGAGATCTTCGGTTTCCTCCCACACTCCAAAGACGTGCAGGTTTGTCAGTTAACTGGCTTGGTATACGTGTAAATTGCCCCTAGTGTGTGTGGGATAGTGTAAGTGTGCAGGTATCGCTGTTTGGTGTGGACTCAGTAAGCCGCAGGGCCTGTTTCTGCACTGTATCCCTAAACTAAACTAAACTAAGACAAAGAAGTACTGTTTAAACTTTGTTTGCCAAGTTGTGCACTGTAAATCCCGTGAAGGTCTGTTTCTGGCAGTTTAGTTTTTTTAGTTTCGTCGACTTTATTAATGCCCCAAGTCCCGAGGTACAGTGAAAAGCTTTTGTTTACATGCTATGGAAAGACTGCGGAAAGACTGTACATGAGTACAATAATGTATACATTAAGATAGTACAGACAAAGGGTACAACATTTAGTGCGAGATATAACCACTAAAGACCGATTAATGATAGTCCGAGGGTCTCCAGTGAGGTAGATGGGAGGTCAGGACCGCTCTCTAGAGGATGGTTCAGTTGCCTGACAACAGCTGGCAAGAAACTGTCCCTGAATCTGGAGTTGTGCACTTTCACACTTCTGTACCTCTTGCCTGATGGGAGAGGGGAGAAGAGGGAGTGGCCGGGGTGAGACTGGTCCTTGATTATGCTGCTAGCCTTGCCGAGGCAACGTGAAGTCACAAGATGGAGTCAAGGTGGAAGAATGAATCTTTTATCAGCAGAAGGAGGCCACTCTGCCCAGTGAGTCCCTGCTGGCCCCCACCTACATTCCCTATACCCTTAAGATGCCCGCCCCGAATCACGGGGCTCGGGTCGGCCCTCAGCGGACCATTCATCGTCCAGCGCGGCCTGGAACGTGGCAACTTCAACAGCCTGACCGCGGGAGAAGACGGCAGGGGAAGAGAAAGGGCATTCTACCCTTCCATCACAGTGAGGAGGTGACTGGAGGAGACTCACTGTGATGGATGTTTCTTTTTGTTTGGTGTTAGTGTATGATTGTATGTGTTATTGCATTTTTATTGATTATTCTTATTGGTCTTATTGTTCAACTGCGGGTAATCTTTCATTTCACTACACATTTATGTGTATGTGACAAATAAACGACTATTGACTGAGGAGGCCATTCAGCCCTTCGAGCCAGCACCGCCATTCAATGTGATCGTGGCTGATCATTCTCAATCAGTACCCCGTTCCTGCCTTCTCCCCATACCCCCTGACTCCGCTATCCTTAAGAGCTCTATCTAGCTCTCTCTTGAATGCATTCAGAGAATTGGCCTCTACTGCCTTCTGAGGCAGAGAATTCCACAGATTTACAACTCTCTGACTGAAAATGTTTTTCCTCATCTCCGTTCTAAATGGCTTAACAGTTAAACTGATAACTGTTTTGTTTGTAAACTGCCAATACAGGCAGTTTTTGATTTAGTTGCGTCACTACTTTGTATGTTTGCTTTTGTTTTTGGATGTACTGGTAATCGCTGGTCAGCGCGGACTCGGTGGGCCGAAGGGCCTGTTTCCAAGCTGTATCTCCAAAGTGTGTGTTTTTGCTTATTTTTATTGCTCTTATTGTTGGACTGTGGGTGACAGAATCTCGTCCAAAAGACGTGTTTTTTTTGGATGACAATAAAGGCTATTCTGATTCTGATTCTGATTCTGTAGCTTACTCTCTCCCCCTCATGCCCATTCTTTCTGCTATTAACTTCCCATGGTGTTAATTTGCAGTGGCCAATTAACCTACCATCATGTCTTTGGGCTTACCCAGGATATCAGGGGTTCGAGGGTATTTTATTGTCACGTGTACCAATTAAGGTACAGTGGAACTTGTATTTACGATAAGATATGATAGAACTTTATTTATCCCAGGAGGGAAATTGATCTGCCGACAGTAATAAAACACAAGATGCGTGAAACATGAAATTTAAGTGACAAGTGGAAAGGGTTGGGGATGTGCAAAGATTGGGGTGGGGGGGGGTTGTCAGTCAGTTGTTCAGTTTGATAGCCACAGGGAAGAAGGATCTCCTGTGGCGTTCTGTGCTACATCTTGGTGGAACCAGTCTGTTGCTGAAGGTGCTTCTCAGGTTGACCGGTGTGTCATGGAGGGGGTGAGTTCCATGACGTTTACTTATGTCCAGCAGTGTAATTCTCTTTATGGCATTTACTCCATTTCATTTGAGCTGGGGGGTGCAGTCAAAGTGCATGGGTGTGAAGGGGCAGAATTAGGGGCAGGATTGGGCCAACTGGTGCCCAAAATCCATCTACCTTTGCCATAAAAATGTTCAAAGTCTCTGCTTCCACTGCCCTTCGATGAAATGGAGTTTCAAAGACTCGAGACCATCAGAGTGAGAAAATAATTGCTTCTTGTTTTGCTTTAAGTGGGCAGCTCCTTGAACCAGCAAGTGACTGCTCATGGATAAGAGTATGTTCTATGTCTGGGAGGTGACAAATTGACCTGATGTGCTAGTATCGTATGGAAGGAGATGGATTGAGAACGAAGCCCACACCTATTGCATTGCATTTTATCATTGCATTTAAATCCAGCTAGTATAGACCTGAGGCTTTAGAGATACAACGTGAAATAAGGCCCTTCGGCCCACTGAGTCCATGCCAACCAGTGATCACCCCAATACACTGGCACTATCCTACACACATACGGACAATATACAGAAGCCAACTAACCTATAAACCTGCATGTCGTTGGAGTGTGGGAGGAAACTGGATCACCCCGAGAAAACCCACATGGTCACAGGGAGAACGTACAAACTCCATACACCCACAGCCACAATCAAACCTGGGTCTCTGGCAACTCTACCGCTGTGCCACCATGCCACCATGATGATTGTACACACATTGGCTGCCTGTTGTAGAACAAGTATCAGTGGATGGTTGTATATAATCACAGACACAGGTGGGCAGGGCATATTAGAAGAATGACTGATGGCAGAACACCAAGACAGCTACTTTGTGAGGGGGTGGGGTGGGCAAATGACGACAAATGTTTCCGCGGGGGGCAGTGGACAGAAAAAACACAATTCAAAGGCTCTCTTTTGGAACGTCCCTGAAGAGTTTCAGCTTTGGCACACGGCACTGGCAGCAACAGGTATTGGATTGTCCTGTGTCGCGTACCTGCGAAGAAAGCAATGCTCACTCCTAGAGTCATAGAGTCCTACAGCATAGCAACAGGCTCTTTGGCCAAACTTGCCCGCACTGGCCAACATGACCCATTTACACTCGTCCCACCTGCCTGTGTTTGGCCCATATCCCTCTCAACCTGTCCAATCCATGCACCTGTCTAATTGTTTCATAATCGTTGACCTGTTGAGTCTCTTAAACAGAGGCTCGTACGAGAAAGCTAGACTGGATGAAGCAAAGATGGGCTTGCAAATCTAGAACCACTGATGCTTCGGCAAGGCTACAGACTGATGTCAGGGGTCCCAACCCGAAACGTCACTCATTCCTTCTTTCCAGAGATGCTGCCTGACCCGCTGAGTTACTCCAGCATTTTGTGTCCATCTTCGATTTAAACCAGCATCTGCAGTTCCTTCCTACACTGTGTGAACAGATGATTGCTGGTCGGTGTGGACTCAGTGAGTTGCAGGGTCAGTTTCTTTGCTGTATCTCTAAACTAAACCAAACTTCGAATCATGCCCAGGCTAGTACCATGATTATTCTTTTCTACCTATTAGCAACTCAAATAAATTGTAACATTAAGGACTAAAAGGATTTTAAAAACTTATGTTCAAATGTATGGATAGGAAGGTTTTAGAGTGGAATGGGTTCAATGCAGGCAAATGGAACTATTTCAGTTCATCAGTTTGGTGTACGTGGACAACGTGGGCAGAAGGGCCTGTTTCTGTGCGATATTGCTCAATGTATCTGTGATTAACCAAGTTTCCTGGTGTTGAGGATTAATCTCTTGACTGCTGCTGTGAGCAAATGAGGAGAAAAATCAATGAAGCATTAATAAGAACACTTATTAATGCTGTTTTTCTTTATTGCTTTTGATTTGTTAGTAAATAAAATTGTAGTTGGAGCGTTAACTGTGGCACATAATCTCCCCTAAGTCACAAGGCTGATAGTTTGCGTACTACTCCAGAGACCAGAGCATAAAAATGTAGATATTCATGACAGTCATGAGAGAATGCACAGCATTTTTAGAAGATGTCTTTTGGATGAGACATTAAACATAGCTTGTCCACTGGGATGAACCAGAGGAACTATGCCTGGTGTCAAGGTGGAAAATAATAACATGATACAGATAATCATGAATACATAAATTCATAAGTGATAGGAGCAGAATTAGGCCATTTGGCCCATCATGCCTATTCAATCATGGGTGATCTAACCGTTGTGATCTCGCCATTATAATGGAACTATGTAGGGACCTTGTGGCTGTGCAAGTAGGCAGTTGTGTTTCCTCTACTTCCGTAGTGTCTGAATCTAGGATACAACTGGCTACAGGGCTTTGGGATGCTTGAAAGGTGCTATATAAATGCAATCCTATGGGATGAAAACTTCCAGTTAACCAGACAATGGCAGTGGGAAAAAACGATGACTAAAACCTTCAGGAATTATTTCAGACTGGAATTGGCAAGTCCTGCCTGGTATACTGGAATGGATTCATGGAATTCCAAGCAGATATTTTGCTGTTTCCCTTCATTTTTCATTCCCTCGCCAAGGCAGTTCCTCATCCTGGGACAAGTGATGGGCTGCAACTCTTCCTCTCTCTTGCCGCGTGAGAGTTTGATTCATTCTGTTTGGAATTAATTTTGGGTATCAAGGCGAACCCCTATTTCAGCTCGTGTGTTGGAAGGAACTGCAGGTGCTGGTTTAATAATGAAAATGGACACAAAGTGCTGGAGTAACTCAGCGGGACAGGCAGCTTCTCTGGAGAGAAGGAATGGGCGACGTTTCGGGTCGAGGGTCTCGACCCAAAGCGTCACCCATTCCTTCTCTCCAGAGATGCTGCCTGCCCCGCTGAGTTACTCCAGCACTTTGTGTCTACCTCCTATTTCTGTCCCTTTTCTTTTTCCTTCCCAATGCCGAGCAAATGAAAAGCCAGAGTCATCACAGTAGCTCCTGTCTATTAAACTGTATTTATTTTACTTTTACTTTGAGCACCAAAATGTGAGAAGTGTTGTGGACTATTGATGAGTCTGCTTTTCTGATGGCTTGTCAAGCAAAACTTTTTTGCTTTGAAGTTCTCTCATGAAATTGAACCTGCCAGTCTTTGCTCACTCGGTTGGTACAATCCCCATCGCGGTCGGTGCGTGAAGATTCAAGTCCCATTCCAAAGGCTTAGACATAAAATCTGGGCTGACACCTCGATACAGTAGCAGGGGAGGCCTGCACCGTCGGAGATGTTGTGTGCCTGACCAGACTGTTTCTTCTCTCATCCTCCGCTCCTTAAGCTGATGTGCAATGTATCAGTTCAGTTTAGTTGTAGTTTATTGTCACGTGTACCGAGGCTTTTGTTGCTTGCTAACCAGTCAGTGGAAAGGCAACACATGATTACAATCGAGCCACATACAGTGTGCAGCTACACGATAAGGGAATAACGTTTAGTGCAAGATAAAGCCAGTGAAGTCCGATCAAAGATAGTCCGAGGGTCTCAATGAGGTAGAGGGTAGTTCAGCACTGCTCTCTTGTTGTGGTAGGATGGTTCAGTTGCCTTATAACAGCCGGGTAGAAACTATCCCTGAAAATGGAGGTGTGTGTTTTCACACTTCTACACCTTTTCGCCTGATGGGAGAGGGAAGGAGTGGCCAGGGTGTGTCTCGTCCTTGATTATGCTGCTGGCCTGGACGGGAGGGTTGCCAACTGTCCTGTATTAGCCGGGACATCCCGTATTTTGGGCTAAATTGGTTTGTCCCATAAGGGGACCGCCCTTGTCCCGTATTAGGCCCGGGGGGGCGCTGTAGGCCCGGACGCTGTAGCCCCAGGCACTGTAGGCCCAGCCGCTGTAGGCCCGGAGGCAGATGTAGGCCCAGACAGTGTAGGCTAATGGAGTGTGTTCGGGGACCAGGGCCGAGTGTGTTCGCCTAACAGAGGTTGCGTAGCAACCCTCCTCCCGGCCCGGGCGGCCGTCATTGGGGGAGTGGGAGCACGTGACCGCTGGCTGGGTGAGGTCACCTTTTGTCCCTTATTTGGGAGTTAGATAGTTGGCAACCCTAGCTGACGTTGCTGAGGTAGCAGGAGGTGTGAATGGAATGGGACTATTCGGAGGTGAGCCGGGAAGGTTTAAATCCTTGTCCTGCGTAGTACTGACTCCACAATCAATGCTTAAATCACATACTCTGGTTATTATTGTATTGGGATTGTACTGAGCACACGATGCCTGTTGCTTTTGCTCGCAGAATGATGGAGACCGCACTTGAAAAAAACCTTAATTGATGGCAATACAATACAATATATCTTTATTGTCATTGTACAGGGGTACAACGAGATTGGGAATGCGCCTCCCATACGATGCAATAAATTAATTACCTCGTCAGTATTAATTTAAACAACCCAATGAAACAAATTGGAAACAGTTTTAAAACAGAATAAAGTGCAAGTAGATCTGTGCCAGTTCACTGTGCGATGTGACCATCCGGCTCAGCAGGACCGGTTCATAGCAACTGTGTCCCTGGGGACGAATAGCTCCACTACATTGTATGTTGGTATTTTCTTTGGTAGGCTTTGAAAAATAAATTGAGTTAGCAGTTAAGGTAAGGGCTTTTAGGCTTCACGGAGATTGTGGAACTGTAAACAGGAAAAGCAAGGGAGATTTAAAAGAGCTGCCATTAAGACACAGCAGCTAGAATTGATTAAAGGGGAGAATGGTTCTAGCAGAGCGGTCATTTTATCGTGGTCATTTTATTAGTTTAGTTTAGAGATACAGTACGGAAACATGCCCTTCGGCCCACTGAGTCCACACTGACCGGCGATCACCCCCCCATACACTAGCTCTATCGTACACACTAGGGGACAATTTACAATTTTATCGAAACAATTAACCAACAAATGTGCACATCGTTAGAGTGTGGGAGGAAACCGGAGCACCCGGAGAAAACCCACGTGGTCTCAGGGTGAACATACAATCTCCGTACAGGCAGCGCCATAGTCAGGATCGAACCTTGGTCTTTTTTTAGATTTAGATTTAGAGATACAGCGCGGAAACAGGCCCTTCGGCCCACCGAGTCCGCGCCGCCCAGCGATCCCTGCACATTAACACTATCCTACACCCACTAGGGTACAATTTTTACATATTACCCAGTCAATTAACCTACATACCTGTATGTCTTTGGAGTGTGGGAGGAAACCGAAGATCTCGGAGAAAACCCACGCAGGTCACGGGGAGAACGTACAAACTCCGTACAGACGGCGCCCGGTAGTCAGGATCGAACCTGAGTCTCCGGCGCTGCATTCGCTGTAAGGCAGCAACTCTACCGCTGCGCCACCGTGCCTCTGACCTGTGAGGCAGTGACTCTATTGCTGTGCCACTGTGCTGCCCTTTACGCCACTGTGCCGCCCTGTGTGAGTTCCAAGGGCAGTGTTTGAGTGGTAAACCATGAGGTTTTATGATGTAGTCAGCTATCTTGTGCACAACAATCTGATTTAAGGGACAGATATTTCAGAAGTATTTGATAAATATTGCCTCAGAGCCTGGGATGAATTGGCTTGCTGTTCAAAGAAGCATGAACTTGAGGCATGAAGAAAGAGGGAAAACTTGGGCAGACTTCCCAGGTTGTCCTGTAGGAGTGGCTGCAGAGAAAAGTGGGATAAGAAAGCAGGATTCACTTCCATTGTATTCCAAGCCAGCATTCCCCTCCAACCCATCCCTTGCATCCAGTGGAAGCAAGGAACTGCAGATGCCGGTTCACACAAAAGAACACAAAGTGCCGGAGGAACTCTGTGGGTCAAGCTGTACCTTTGGAGAACATGGGTAGGTGAGGGTTCGGGTTGGGACCCTTCTCCAGACGGGAGGGTTGCAAGTCTTCACTCTGAAGAAGGGTCCCGATCTGAAACGTCACCTATCCACATTCTCCAGAGATGCCGCCCGACCCACTGAGTTACTCCAGCGCTTTGTGTCTTTTCTTGCATCAAGTACCACATTAACTCCTAACACGATGGCTATTGGAAGCCTCTCTGTGCCTTATCAGTATTCTGGAGCTCTGGGGTGAAGTGTGTAGAAGGAGTCTAACTGTTTTTTAACCAAGACTGGTTCAGTAATTGGTTTTCGTTTTGCTCTTTGTGCTTCTGTGGGATGCTGATAACCCCGTAATTGAGTTTGACAGGACGTTTTCAAGATTTTTATGTGCTGCAGATAAAAATGATCAATCGGCAAATTCGCATAGTGCAGTCCATTTAATCATCTGTTCGATGCTTCAATCTGAGCCCAAACACCACAAAACACAATAGCATATTTTGGAAAACGCTGATTAGCCTTTGAGAAGGTGCCGCCCTGTGAATGGTGTGGGATGGATTGTAGCCAATGGGCTTAGTGTTCACAGACCTCATCATTGGATCAGGGGAAGACTGTTTGCGAGTTGAATTGAAGATGGGGTTCATCTGAGTGCAGCTGAAGAATCAGGATTGAATGCTGATTCCCTCTACAACGGGAGCAAATAGATTTGGCTTTGCTCCATTGCAATTCCTTATGGTGGGAATGACTGGAAACGCTTTATCTCATTTTCCTTGATTTCATACCCCTCCAGAAGTAGTGATGAAATATTATAGAGGTATACCCCAAATGTTGGTTTTAGTTGTTTTTGTTTTTGTTTTTGTGTGTAGTTAAGTTTTGGATATGATCAAATGTCCAGTAAGTCATTACCCATCCTTGTAGTGCTTCCAATACCTGTGGTATGATTTATTTTGGGATATGCAGTATTTGTTAACTACGGAGGGTTTAAGGTGAATGAGAATGTGTATCATTGTGGAATGTATGGAACTGGAAAATCAAAATCAAAATAGAATTATTAAAAAAAAAATAATAATAATTTAAAAAAACCGAGAAAAAAACCCCCAACTCTATATGCTGGTAGGTACCTGCACCCTCGGAATTCAATGTGACCGATTTGAATGAGAAAAGGAGGCTCAATGACGATGGGGTTTGGTCCATTGGATTTCTGTTCACAGATCAGATATTTGGTTGCAGAGAATATTTGTTCCTTGTGGCTAAGAAATTAAGTTGAAGGTTGAGGGGACTTGAACTTATTTGAAACACCATTCATGCCGCGTGAGGGATGTGACTTTTCGATCCCGTTCAGGTCTGTTGTATGGATTCTTTGCATTTACACTTACCATCTATTGGAATCTCAATCCAAATAAATGCAAGCACTTCGCTGAAGATAAATGGATGAAGCCCACGAATGGGATAAAAACTGCACGAGGTGGTCACAGAATCACAGAACGTTTACAATGCACAAGGCCATTCAACCCATTCATGCCTATGCCGGTTGGACAAGAGCGACCTAGGATAATCCAACCTTGTTCGTGATTAGTACGGGTGTCAGGGGTTATGGGGAGAAGGCAGGAGAATGGGGTTGAGAGGGAAAAATTGTTGTTGTTGTTCGTCCTTCGGGTTCGAAGATGACCATGACTTCACTTTTCAGTTGGAGGATTGGTGACTGTGGGTCCGGAAGTGACTGGTGAGGCCAATCCGGGCCCGGAAGGCACGCCCACACGTAGGCCACAAGTGGACGGGTGCTGCAATGGAAGTGGAGGCAGCCCGGGCCTTGCGCGCGGTGTGTTTCCTCTGGGCCTCTGCAGTGCGTCTGTTCTCTGCTGCACGGGCTCCTGTGGTGAGCTTGCTACGCCAGGTTGGACGGTCCAGAGCAAGAGACTCCCAAGTGCTGAGGTTGATGTCCAAGTCTTTGAGGGACACTTTGAGGCAGTCCTTAAACCGTTTCTTCTGTCCTCCCGCTGAGCGCTTGCCCTGACTAAAAATAGATCAGCCGTGTAGACTTGATGGGCCGAATGGCCTAATTCCGCTCCTGTAACCTGCAAACTTCTGATGCTGGTTGGATCTGCAGACTAAAAACCTGCAGACCCCTCTTTACAAATTGTCTCAATGTGGACATGGTGTCTGCAGTTACTTTTCTTTCAGGCAATGAGTTCCGTACTACCAATACCGTAGGTGATTTTTTTTCTCTTTATTTACTCTCTTGTCCTTCTCTGAATGATTTTAAACCTATGTTCTGTGGATTTTGATCCCTCGACCAAAGGGCCTTCCTATTTACTATATCTGGCCCTGCCTCAACCACCTCCTCTGGCAGCTTGTTCCAGACACCTGCCACCCTTTGCATGAAAAAGTTACCCCTCAGATTCCTATAAAATGTTTCCCCTTCACCTTAAACCTTAAATCTAGGCCCTCTAGTTCTTGATTCCCCCACTCTGGGCAAAAGAGACTCAAGCCGATCTATTCCTCTGATGATTTTATACACCTCTACACGATCACCCCTCCCATCCTCCTGTGCTCCAGGGAATAGAGTTCCAGCCTGCTCAACTATTGTTGTACCCGGTTTCCCATTTAATATTGTATGCCTTGGCTTTCAGAAGATAAGACATCTCTCATGTCTTTTAGCCACCCTTGTGATCTGTGCTGTTAACCTTTGACGATCTGTAGACAACCACTGCAAGGTCCATTGGACCTTCCACTCATCAATGTCCTCCCATTTATTGTTCAATCCCTTTAACCTGTTGCTTCTCCCCAAAATGCGATTCCACACACTTGGCTGGATTACATTTTTTTTCCAACTGACCAAACTATCGTGTAGGAAGGAACTGCAGATGCTGGTTTAACCCGAAGATAGACACCATATGCTGGAGTAACTCAGCGGGACAAGGCTCTGGTTACATACTCCTTCAGTCCAAAGCATTTCTCCTTCCTCTCGACAACACGGCCAATTTACCTGTCATTGTCAAACTTCCCCATCTTGCCCCCTACACTGGCGTTTAAGACAGGGGGGCACATTGCAGTTGGCGCATGAGGGCAAAGGTCTTTCTTGCTTCACCACCTGCTTCATTATACTTTGCTCACACTGCCATAGGGCATGCTGTGAACTCCTCGAGACGTGTCCCCCATTTCACAGCCGACATCAAACAGGTTGCTTTTAGATGTAGCCTGGGGGTTATGACCGTGAACCTGTGCGATGATGAAAGAGAGAGAGACGTTCCTTTGAACATCTTGTAAAGCGAAGTCACGTATTTGAAGGGTCTTGCATTTGGGACCTAACACGATGGCACACTCGAGCCTCCTGCTTTCATGCAATTCTAAAGAACTCTTAGGGACAGACTACTTTTGATCTTTTATTTTGATGCAGGCAGTAGGGAATATTGTTGTTGTTTCGTGCTACTGAATCATGAAGCTTTATTGATTGTGAAGTGGAAAATGGATTTTGTTTTTAAAAGGGATGTACTGTTTTGGTGCCTTTGGTCTCTTTCATAGCAGTCCAATAGTGCTTCAACTTTGAAGACTGGTCACAATTGTAAAGTAGGAAATACAAAGGGCAACCAGGCTTTGTGTGCACTGCAAGCTCGCTCTGATGCTATGATCAGGTAAACTGGACAAACCACAATGAGAGTGAGGGTTAGATATTGACCAGGGTACTGGGAATAACTCCTTGGTTTTTTTTTTCCACAAAGATCCTTCTTACACCCACTTGGCTTCTGTTTTAATGCCTCTACTGAACGGTGACACCTTTGTCAGTGCAAGACCTCCACAGGTTCTGGTGAATCTCCCGTGATTTTGTGCTCATACTCCAAATGGATAGCTTACAACCCTACGTATTGAGCAGTGAATTCTCCAATTTTAGGTAACCTCAAACTAAACCCCCCTTTCTCTCCCATCACTCTTTCCCCCCACCCTTCCCTCACCTGGACTCCCACCTATCTCTCCCCCTCCATCCCGCTTCTCCCCACCTCTCCTCCCACCACTTTCCTCCCTCCGGCTTCACAATCTGCAGTGCTCCAAACCTGTCTCATACCTACTGTTCTCATCTCTGGACTTTGTTCCAACCATCTGCCTATCAAAAAACGCCCCTCGCTTGTGTCGACCTATAACTTGCCATGCTTTGTCCTGCCTCCAGCTTTCCTCTCTCTTCCCCCCCTCCCCCCACTAAAGATGGTTCTCGACCAGAAAGGGCAGTTATCCATGTCGTCCAGAGATGCTGCCTGACCTGTTGAGTTACTCCAGCACTTTGTGTCCTTTTGTGCCATCGGGTTAGGTTAGAACTTGAACCCAGAACGTCTCGTTTGGTTTAGTTTAGTCTGGAGGCACAGCGCGGAAACAGGCCCTTCGGCCCACCGAGTCCGTGCCGACCAGCGATCCCCGCGCATTAACACTGCCCTGCGCACACCAGGGACAATTTTACATTTATACCAGGCCAATTAACCTACCAACTTGAACGGCTTTGGAGTGTGGGAGGAAACAGAAGATTTCGGAGAGAACCCACGCAGGTCACGGGGAGAACGTACAAACTCCGTACAGGCAGCATCCGTAGTCAGGATCAAACCCGGGCCGCTGGTGGTGTAAGGCAGCAACTCTACCGCTGCGCCACCGCGCCGCCTTAGTCTAATCACAAGGTAAGAATGCTACCCCCTGCACTGCAGGTGAAGGAGACTGAGGCATGAAATTCTTAATTTAAATGTAACATTTGCATTCATGATCCGTAAATTATTAATGGAGTATGTGGAGCATGTGGCTTTAATGAGGGTATTTTGAAAACAAGGTGATCCAAGCAGTAAATTAGTCCAATCTCCTGTGAATTTGTACCTCACTGTTTTTGGTCCCTTATCGTGGAGTCACAGAACTATTTGTATCTCAGAAGGGAACAATCTAGCTTATCGAGTCTAAGCAGGCTCCTATTGGGCTATTTCTATCGACTTAAATTCCCAGGTCTTTCCTCCAAGACCTGCAAATGTTCCTCTTACTTCCTACATTTGGCACTGATTTTGTTTCCTCTATCCTTGTGGTTTTTGAACGCTTGCGTTGAAAGGCTGGACCAATTAGGCTTGTATACACTGGAATTTAGAAGGATGAGGGGGGATCTTATTGAAACATATAAGATAATTAGGGGATTGGACACATTAGAGGCAGGAAACATGTTCCCAATGTTGGGGGAGTCCAGAACAAGGGTCCACAGTTTAAGAATAAGGGGTTGGCCATTTAGAACGGAGATGAGGAAGAACTTTTTCAGTCAGAGAGTGGTGAAGGTGTGGAATTCTCTGCCTCAGAAGGCAGTGGAGGCCAGTTCGTTGGATGCTTTCAAGAGAGAGCTGGATAGAGCTCTTAAGGATAGCGGAGTGAGGGGGTATGGGGAGAAGGCAGGAACGGGGTACTGATTGGGAGTGATCAGCCATGATCGCATTGAATGGCGGTGCTGGCTCGAAGGGCTGAATGGCCTACTCCTGCACCTATTGTCTATTGTCTATTGTCTATTGTCTATTGTCTACTGTGAGGAATTATATATATCCATGCTGGGACAAAGGTAGCACCAGTTTTCTGCTTCTCGATTACTACTTTCTCTGCACATCACTATTCTCTGGAGATCACAGAGAGTGGTGGACCCTGCCCGGTCCATCATGGGTACTGACCTCCCCACCATCAAAGGGGTCTATATGAGATACTGGCTCAAAAGGACAGCCAGCATCATCAAAGACAAGTTCGCAAGTTATAGGAGTAGAATTAAGCCATTCGGCCCATCGAGCCTACACCGCCATTCAATCACGGCTGATCTCCGCCACCTAATCCCATTTTCCTGCCTTCTCCCCATGACCCTTGACACCCGTTCTAATCACCCAAGAACCTGTCTATCTCTGCCTTAAAAATATCCAGTAACTTGGCCTCCACAGCCCTCTGTGGCAATGAGTTCCACAGATGAACTACCTTCTGACTAAAGACCCACACCATTCTGGCCACACTCTTATTTTGCTCCTGTCACTGGGACAAAGGTTTGGAGGCCTACAAACCGTGACTACCAGGTTCAAGAACAGCTTCTTCCCAACAACCATCATGCTCATGAACACAGCACAACCACTAACCTCGACGATAAGCTATGCTTGGTCTTTGGCTGCACTAAAGATCTTGGATTATATTTGCCCTCCTGTTGGGGTTATTAATTTATTGACTTTTTTTGCTTATTATATATTGTCTATGTGTTTCCTGTTGATAGGCCCGTTGTGCTGCAGCAAGAAAGGATTTTTCCTCATCTCAGTTCTAAATGGCCTACCCCTTATTCTTAAACTGTGGCCCCTGGTTCTGGACTCCCCCAACATTGGGAACATGTTTCCTGCCTCTAACGTGTCCAACCCCTTTAATAATCTTATACGTTTCGATAAGATCTCCTCTCATCCTTCTAAATTCCAGTGTTTACAAGCCTAGTCGCTCCAGTCTTTCAACACCCGAGCCTCTGTGCAGCCAGCATTGGCCAGGGTTGCAGCAGCGTGGGAGAAGGGAATCCTGTTGCAGACTGCATCCCCTGGGATGTCTCCTCTTTCAGTGTGACCACGGTGGCAAATGAAGATGCAAAGGCAGTTGTAGTGTCTGGAACGTGGCGCTGCAGACGGAGTTTCAAAGGAGCATGGAGGGAGGATCGGTGCGGTTGAGTTAGTGGCGGGGGAGGTATTGTTTCAGGCCAGTTGAAATTTCATCCCAGCATTTGTTGGACACGAGGCTTATCAGCATCGCCTAATAGTGAGTCCTGTGAGCTGCTTAAATCAGTGCTGTTAATCTGCAGCCTGCTTTGATAGTTAATGCACTCCCCAGCACAGTGCTCGTGGCCTCGGGCACTGGGGTGGCGGTAGGAGGTGCTCGGCACTTGTGACCAATTTACCGTGAAATTGCCAGCGCTTATCGGCGGACGTGGACTGCCCAGGAATTTGCATTGAAATCCTATCTTGTGTCGACCTCCTGCGGTTGTAAGTCATAAGGTCATAAGTGATAGGAGTCGAATGAGGCCAATCGGCCCATCCAGTCTTCTCCGCCATTCAATCGTGGCTGATCTATCTCTCCCTCCTCACCCCATTCTCCTGCCTTCTCCCCATAACCTCTGGCACCCGTACCAATCAGGAATCTATATCTATCTCTGCCTTAAAAACATCCACTGACTTGGCCTCCACAGCCTTCTGTGGAACAAAGAATTCCGCAGATTCACCACCCTCTCTCTGACTGAAGAAGTTCCTCCTCATCTCCTTCCTAAAAGAACGTCCTTTAATTCTGAGGCTACTGGTGTTGCAGGGGAGTCAGTCCCTCAATTGCAGGTGCGAGTTAATGATTGAAGGAGGAGAGGGATTCTGTTGCGTGGGATGTGGTGTTGTGTGGCCAGTGTGTGCATCTCCTGCTGTGGAGAAGAGATGGGATTAGCAGCATATCTGAGGGGGCTACACAGGGCAGCACTGCGGGTCACAGCCTAAAGAAACATGTGATTAACGTGGGATTAGTACAAAGGGCATTGATGCCTGGTGCTGAAGGGCCTGTTTCTGTGCCCCTATGTCTCTGTGGTTTAGTTTATTATTATTGTCACATGTACCGAGGTACAGCAAAAAGCTGTTTTGTTGCGTGCTATCCAGTCACCAAAAAGACCAGGCATGAGTACAATCAAGCTGTCCGCAGCATTCAGATACGGGATAAAGAGAATAATGTTCAGTGCAAGACAAAGTCCAGCAAAGTCCGATTAAAGACAGTCCGAAGGTCTCCAATGGGATAGATGGGAGGTCGGGACCACTCTCTCGTTGGTGAGGGGACCGTTCCATTGCCTGATAACAGCAGGGAAGAAACTGTTCCTGAACCTGGATGTGTGTGTTTTCACACTTGTTCACTCTTGACTGAAGAGAAAGGGGAGAAGAGTGTGTGACCGGGGTTGAAACTGGTCCTTGATTATGCTGGTCACCTTGATGAAACAATATGTAGTGTAAATGGAGGCAATGGAAGGGAGGATGGATTGTGTGACGGGCTGAGCTATGTCCACAACTCTCTGCAGTTTCTTGCAGTCTAGGATGGAGTTGTTCAAAAACCGTGCTGTGAAGCATCCTGATAAAAATGTATTCTCTGGTGCGTCTGTAGAAGTTGTTGATGGTTGTTGGGGACATGTCGAACTTCCTAAGGCTGCCAGGGAAGTAGAGGTTTGGTTTGTGACTCTCTAACATAAGAGTGGTGTCCAAATAGTTGTCAAGGTATTGCTGCACAGGGCAGCAGTAATGGCAGGGCTGAGGGAGATGATGCCTTGCAGGTCCAGAGACCCCGGTTCAATGCAAACCCATGGAGCTTGCAAGTTCTCCCTGTAACCTGAAGTCACAGTATCAGAAGAAGGGTCAAGACCCAAAACAGGACCCTATATGTGAAGGAAGGAACTGCAGGTACTGGTTTAAACCGAAGGTAGACACAAAATGCTGGAGTAACTCAGCGGGACAGGCAGCATCTCTGGAGTGAAGGAATGGGTGACGTTTCGGGTTGAGGCCCTTCTTCAGCTCTGTATGGATCAGGACATCCCTGTCCCTGGGCTCCAGGGATGCCGTCTGACTCGCTGAGTTACTCCAGCACTTTGTGTCTTTTTTTCTCACGGGTTTCTTTCGGGTACTGTGCTTTCCCTCAGGTCCCGAAGACATGCAGGTTGGGAAGGATAATTGGCCCCTGCATGTTGTCCTCAGTGGGGTTGTGGAATCTGGGAGGATTTGATGGGCATGTGGGGAGTGTAAAATGGGACCAGTGTAAATGGATGACTTGACTGGGTGGACCAGAGAGCTCTATCTCCTTAAAACTGCTCCATGATCCCAACCAACGTCACTAACTCAGGATGGTGCGGGATGTCCGGAATTGGAACTCAATGTGACTGAACTCCTCTCCACCTGGTGCCCTCTCTGGAGGTGCCAATCCTGTAGCCATCATTTGGGGCATGTGCAGGGATTTGAATTCGATTCAACTCAGAGAGACATGTTGTAAATCCACCCGGGTAGACACAAGATGCTGGAGTAACTCAGCGGGTCAGGCAGCATCTCGGGAGAGAAGGAATGGGTGACGTTTCGGGTCGAGACCCATCTTCAGACTGAACTCCTCCTGTTATCTCCTCATATTTCGCTTGGGCAGCTAACAATCCAGCCGTACGACTACTGGCTTCACTGATTTCAAGCAACTTCTGCATTCCCTACTCCCGTCCCCTCTCTTCCCCCCCCCCCCCCCCCCCTCCCCCACTCTAGTCATCCTGCCAGTTCCATTGGTGGTATTCTTGTTGTATCCCTCTTGTTATCACACCGTCCCCAGCCAACAATGGGCCAACAATGGGCCAACAATGGGCCAACAATGGGCCAACAATGGGCCAACAATGGGCCAACAATGGGCCAACAATGGGCCAACAATGGGCCAACAATGGGCCAACAATGGGCCAACAATGGGCCAACAATGGGCCAACAATGGGCCAACAATGGGCCAACAATGGGCCAACAATGGGCCAACAATGGGCCAACATCGACTTCTCCAACTTTAGATAGTTCCTCTGTCCCTCCCTTCCCCTCCACCTTCCCAGTTCTCCCTCTATCTTCCTGTCTCCACCTATATCCTTCCTTTGTCCCGCCCCCCTGACATCACTCTGAAGAAGGGTCTCGACCCGAAACGTCACCCATTCCTTCTCTCCTGAGATGCTGCCTGACCCGCTGAGTTACTCCAGCTTTTTGTGAATAAATCAACAATGGGCCATTATGGGCTCCATCCTTCCTGTGGTCATCTGTTGCCGGCCCTGATTTCTTCTGGCCTCTTCTCGCCTCCAGTTTATTCCGCCCCCAACACCTCTACTTTCAGTTTGAAGTCGGGCACCAACCAGAAAAGTCACCTCTTCCTTCTATCCAGAGATGCTGCCTGTCCCACAGAGTTACTCCAGCACTTTGTGTCTATCTTCGGGACAAACCAGCATCTGCAGTTCCTTCCTAGACATGTTAAGTGTCTGCACTTGACTCATTTATGCAGGTTGCTAATGTGCTTTACCATCACCAGGGTCCTCCCCCCCCCCCCCTCTGTGTGTGTGTGTGTGCACGCAACTGGACCTGGGACCTCTGAGGTCTGGCTCCTTTAATACCATGTTGGGACCCTGCCCGAACCCTGACCCATTTTCTCCAGCACTCCCCACTTTGCTTTGCTCCCCGAAGACGTGATAGCTGAGGGGCTCGCTGGGGAGAGGGGGTGGGGGAGGAGGAGGAGAGGGGGGTATGCTTTGTATTAAAACCTACTTCTCCACATTGACCCTGCCACTCCAAGACAGCCCCGTTAATTAGCCTGCATCTATCTGCCGAGCTTCTCAGCATCTGCTGTTATGCAACCCAGCTTCCTTGGAGCAGCGATCGCTTTCACACGAGGGGGTGTGGGGGGTGTGCGGAGGGGGGGGGGGGGGGAGCTGATTGAGAAGTTGCGCTGGATGTGTCGAGTAATTAGCGGCAGCCGCACTAATTGTGACCCGACGTTTGTGTACTAATTGTCCTTCCCCCTGGAAAGGTTGTCCAAAGAGTGTGGCCTTAATTACCGTCACCCCACGACGTTTCTGCCTTGCCTCCTCACTGCCGCTCTGAGGGGGATCTCACTTTAATAAGGCAGCTTCAGCCCACAAGGCAGGGACCCAGCGTGTTGCCAGCGAGTCAGTGGCAACTCAGCAACCCACTGAGCAGTGATAGCCGCACAAGGCAGTGGAGGCCAATTCTCCGGATGTATTCAGGAGAGAGTTAGATTTAGCTCTTGGGGCTAACGGAATCAAGGGACATGGGGAAAAACCAGGGACAGGGTACTGATTTTGGATGATCAGCCATGATCACATTGAATGGCGGTGCTGGCTCGCAATGCCGAATGGCCTACTCCTGCACCTATTGTCTATGTTTCTACATTGCTCCCAGGGGCCGGTCTTCCCATTCTCGATTCTGGAGATGGAGGTTGCAGCATCCCGACCTGGGATTTCAATTCATCTGCACTCCATCTCTTTAACCAGCGCCTCGGTTCAGTTCAGTCACGTGTACCAAGGTGCAGTGAAAAGCTTTTGTTGCGTGCTACCCAGCCAGCGGAAAGACAATAAGGGTGGCACGGTGGCGCAGCGGTAGAGTTGCTGCCTTACAGCGAATGCAGCGCCGGAAACCCAGGTTCGATCCTGACTACGGGCGCCGTCTGTACAGAGTTTGTACGTTCTCCCCATGACCTGCGTGGGTTTTCTCTGAGATCTTCGGTTTCCTCCCACACTCCAAAGACGTGCAGGTATGTAGGTTAATTGGCTGGGCAAATGTAAAAATTGTCCCTAGTGGGTGTAGGATGGTGTTAATGTGCGGGGATCGCTGGGCGGCGCGGACTTGGTGGGCCAAAAAGGCCTGTTTCCGCGCTGTATATATATGATATGATATGATATGATATGATATGATATGATATCCCTCCAAACCTGTACCTGTCTAACTGTTTCTTAAACGATGGGATAGTCCCAGCCTCAACTACATCCTCTGGCAGCTTGTGCTATACACCCACCACCCTGTGTGTGTAAAAGTTACCCCTCTTAAATCTTTTTCCCTTCACCTTGAACCTATGTCCTCTGGTCCTTGATTCCCCGACTCTGGGCATCTACCCGATCTATTCCTCTCATGATTTTGTATAGCTCTGTAAGATCACCCCTCATCCTCCTGCGCTCCGCGGAATAGAGGCCCAGCCTGCTCAACCTTGGATGAGGTAGGATGATTCAGTTGCTGTTGGAAGGCTGCCCTCTGAGCAGTCCTGAAGTCAGTGTACCATTCTTCATTAATGCCCTCACTTTTATGCCAGAGACGTTGACAGTCCATGAAGTGGCATCAATGAAGTGGCAGGACACAAAATGCCGAAGTAACTCAGTGGGACAGGCAGCATCTCTGGAGAGAAGGAACGGGTGACATTCTATCTTTGGTGTAAACCAGCATCTGCAGCTCCTTCCTCTTCAATAAACTGGCTAGCTGTGGTTCTCAGGAAAGGCTCTCTCCTTCAGACTCAAGGTTGGCGTTTATCATCAGCGTGGGGTATTTACGTTTAAGGTATAATGTGCGATGGCAATATCATGTGCATACATGATAGAACCGCTATTTATTAACGCAGAAGGAGGCCTTTCTGCCCATCAGTGCAAGTCTAGGACCAGAGGGCACAGCCTCAGATTAAAAAGAGGTCCCTTTAGAATGGAGATGAGAAGCACTTTCTTCAGAGGGTGGTGAACATGTGGAACCTTAAAGCATTTGGATGCCTTTTAAAGCAATTAAGGATTTGTATGCAGGACGCACGTTCTCCCTGTGAATACATTGGTCTCCTCCGGATACTCCGGTTTCCTCCACCTTGCAAAGACGTGCAAGTTTGTGGGTTAATGGCCCTCTGCAAATTGTCCCTCCTGTGTACGGTAGAACTAGTGTGCAGATTGACAATAGTTTAACAGCGTTGCACTCCAGCGGTTATTGAGTGCAATTAAGGATGGGCAATATATAAATGCTGGATCCTACATCATATTGATGAATAGATAAAAACATATTCGAGAGTCAAGAGTGTTTTATTGCCGTGTCCCAAACAGAATAATTAAATTCTTACTTACAGCAGCACGACAAAATATGTGAACAAAGTACTCTGAAGAAGGGTCTTGACCCGAAACGTCACCCATTCCTTCTCTCCTGACCTGCTGAGTTACTCCAGCATTTTGTGAATAAATACCTTCGATTTGCACCAGCATCTGCAGTTATTTTCTTACACTACTCTGTAAGCAATGTAATAATGAAAATAAAGTATATATATAGATATTTGTATGTATATATATATATATATATATATATATATATATATGTGTGTATGTGTGTGTACACATATATATGTGTATGTGTGTGCATTTGTACGTGTGTGTATATGTGTGTGTGTATTGGTACATGTGCGTTTGTGTGTGTGTATATGTGTGTATATAAAAGTGTGTGTGTATGTACATGTGTACGTGAGTGTATATGTACGTGTGTGTATATGTACGTGTGCGTGTATATGTACATGTGTGTATATGTATGTGTGTGTGTGTATATCTACCTATATATATATATATATATGTGTACACATGCACACACACGTACATATATATATGCACACATATATACATATCAGTCTGATCAGTCTGAAGAAGGGTCTCGACCCGAAACGTCACCCATTCCTTCTCTCCTGAGATGCTGCCTGACCTGCTGAGTTACTCCAGCATTTTGTGAATAAATACCTTCGATTTGTACCAGCATCTGCAGTTATTTTCTCACACTATACATTGACTAACACGCATATGTACACATACACATACACCTACAAGCAGTAATAGTGCAAAAAGACAAAACCAATTGGCCCAAGTCTATGCCGTTCAGAGCTGATGGTGGAGGATGCTTCTGCAGCAATTTGAACAGCAAACCTCACGTGGATGTTTTTCTGCTGCTGGACTGAGGGGATGGTGCATCGACACAGATATCCTTTGGGTGAAATTATAAACCGAGGCTGCAGGCATGCCCCATATGGAACAAAACATCCCGTGATACTATTCTGAGGAGGAACAGGGAGTTCTGCCTGTCATTCTGGGTCTTTTCTTGCTGTTTGTGCGAAGTTGCTTTGTGCAAATTGGCTGCTCTCTTCCATACCAGTGACCACACGTCAAGAGCAGTTTGGCTCTCGAGCCCTTTGGAATGCACTGAGATCGCAGAATGCCCCACATTAATCCACATTCTTTATTTTGTTTCACTCTCAGAGTCTGATTCATTGTCCAAACCACTCGCGCTTCCCCTTGCAAACGGCGTGATTTAACCCAGGGCAGAATTTCAACTCCTGAAGCATTCTCAGGCTCTGGCCCCACTGAGAGGGGAATCGTATCCTCCATCATCGCCACTTATTCAAAGAGGGTGACAGTCCAGAGACGGTACTCTGTCGGCAATGGGCAAACAGAGGTCTCGTTGAAATGATCCCGGAATGATTTGTGTTTTAAATGAACGTTGCAATGTTCCTCTTGCACGAAATACCACCTCTCCTCGTCCTCCTTGCCTTCTTGCTGCCTCACTGATACTCTGACAGTCTTTCTCCTAGGTTTGCTCGCGGCAGCTCTATACAGTTTAAACTCAAAGACTCTGGAGCAGCACAGTAGCGATGCTGACCAGAATGAACAATTGGGCAAAGGCCAATTCTGTGAGTTTACAGCATACACCGATCAGCCAAAACATTATGACCACCGACAGGCGAAGTGAATAACATTGATTATCTTGTTGCAATGGCACCTGTCAAGGGGTGGGATATATTAGGCAGCAAGTGAACAGTCAGTTCTTGAAGTTGATGTGTTGGATGCAGGAGAAATGGGCAGGAGTAAAGACCTGAGCGACTTTGACAAGGGTCAAATTGTTATGGCCAGACGACTGGGTCAGAGCATCTCTGAAACGGCAAGGCTTGTGGGGTGCTCCCGGTCAGCAGTGGTGAGTACCTACCGACAGTGGTCCGAGGAGGGACAAACCACGAACCGGCGACAGACAGGGTGTTGGGCGCCCAAGGCTCATCGATGCGCGAGGGCAACGAAGCTATCCCGTCTGGTCCGAACTGACAGAAGGTCGACTGTGGCACAAGTCACAGAAAATGTTAATGGTGGTGACGGGAGGAATGTGTCACAATACACAGTGCATCGCACCCTGCTGCGTATGGGGCTGCACACGGAGGACCAACAGCATATTGGGCAGGTGGTCATAATGTTTTAGCTCATCAGGTCATAATGTTTTGGCTGATCGGTGTATACTCAGAAGTGACTGTTGGCCTTCTTGAGGCATTTACCTCATGGATTTACCTTGGAGCCAAGCTCCAGTCTTGAATGATGTCAGTTACTGCTCCAGGAGTGCTTGGATCAGGTCGACTCCAGTCTGGCTTCTCTGCCATTGTGCAGGTTTATCTGTCATGATTTATTTGCTGTCTAAATTCCTGAGTTCCTCCTGTTGGAGCTTGCCAAATTCCTGAAACGTGGCCATCCGATTTTACCGGCCTCTCAACGCTGACTGTTCTTGTACGTATATGCACTGGTTGGATATTCCCATTCTGTGTCTCTGCCAAGGCCGCCATTTATCGCCCAATCCCATTAGTCCATGGAGCAATTAAATCGATTTTGTTGGATGACCGGCTAAACGTTGGACAGCACGGTGGCGCAGCGGTAGAGATGCTGCCTTACAGCACTAACAGTGCCAGAGAACCAGGTTCGATCCCGACTACGGGTGCTGTCTTAATGGAGTTTGTACGTTCTCCCCGTGACCTGCATGGGTTTTCTCTGAGATCTTTGGGTTTCAGATTTAGATTTATTTTAGATTTAGAGATACAGCGCGGAAACAGGCCCTTTGGCCCACCGAGTCTGCGCCGCCCAGCGATCCCCGCACATTAACACTATCCTACACACACTACGGCCAATTTTTACATTTACCCAGTCAATTAATCTACATACCTGTACGTCTTTGGAGTGTGGGAGGAAACCGAAGATCTCGGAGAAAACCCACGCAGGTCACGGGGAGAACGTACAAACTCCGTACAGACGGCGCCCGTAGTCAGGATCGAACCTGAGTCTCCGGCGCTGCATTCGCTGTAAGGCAGCAACTCTACCGCTGCGCCACTGCGCCACCATTTCCTCCCATACTCCAAAGACGTACAGGTTTCTATAGGTTAATTAGCTTGGTATAAATGTGTAAATTGTGCCTAGTGTGTGTAGGATAGCATTAATATGCGGGGACACTGGTCGGTACCGACTCGGTGGGCAGAAGGGCCTATTTCTGTGCTGTATCTCTAAACTAAACTAAACTCAAAACTAAACTTTACTGCCACTAAAGCTGCAATTCTACATTAGTGACATTGTGTAGATAGCTGTGAGGTGACTGACAACTCCCTCTGTTATTGGCTGGATTGGCTGAAAGGATGGAAAAGATCTGGCTTCATAAAGCACCTCGTCACCTCTCTCGGATTTCAAAGTGCTCCACATTCACAAAATTCTTTTGAAGTCAATGGCTGGATTGAGGGCTGTTCCCAGATTGTTTGCACACACACAGATGCCCCAACAGCAACTGGATGAATGACAACATGATCTGTTGAGTAAATGTGAATGAGTGGATAAAGTTGGCTGGGACTTTGAGAAATCTCCCAGTGCTTGGTCTGACGAACTCATTGGGGACTTCAGAAGCAGTGGGTTAGAGGGGAGAGCAGGAGGCCGCTGTGGTGTTTTGGTGGGAGTTTTCACATCGTCTGCACTGACTAGGAGTTGCCACACAGATCTATCAACCTGCATCCAGGAGTGTTACCTGCTGACTGATCAATTGAGCTCACAGTTTCATTGCAACCTCAGTGTTTGTCTCTGCTCCCTCTCGCCCCCCCCAACCCCCTCCCCCTTGACTAAATTCAAACTGCAGTTGTTGATGCTGGGAGGGACATCTTGTAGCTGTAGATTCTGATCCTGCTTACCAAGAAGGTTAGGAGTTTAGTTTGGTTTAAAGATGTGGTGTGGAAACAGGCCCTTCGGCCCACTGAGTCTGCGCCGACCCCATATGCTAGTTCTATCCTACACTCTAGGGACAATTGACAGAAGCCAATGAACCTACAAACTTGCACAAACTCACACAAACCTCTTTGGAATGTGGGAGAAAATCGGAGCACCCGGAGAAACCCATATGGAGAATATATAAACTCCAAAAACGTACAGGTCTGCAGGTTAATTGGCTTGGGGTAAAATTGTAAATTGTCCCTGTGTCTCTAAACCAAACTAAACTAAGCCCTGTACAGCCAGACACCACCCATGCTGAGGATGGAACCTGGGTCCCTGGCACTGTAAGGTGGCAGCTCTACCACTGTGTCCCTGTGCCACTGTGCCACCCACCCTGTTTGACTGAGAAGCAGACACGATTGAGAGCAGGAGCTTTGAAGGGGGTTTGGAAGGAATTTATTTTCAGATGCTGTCGAAGCGATCCTGGCCCTATCTTGGCTGTCTGCCGTCAGCTCTTGCATTTACAATACCACCAGCTCGCTGTTGCCAAGACCCGGGGGACCTGACTGCTCATGGAGAAACCTTGCAGGCAGGATCTTGTATATTAATGAGGCAGGGAGCTGAGGAAGAGAAGTTGACTACTGATTTACTGGACACAGCAGAGCAGAAGAATGCTTCCATGTACCAGACTCCGCCTCATGCCCCTTATCCCACAGTACAAAGTGCTTAATAAGCTGAAACCCAGCCCTTGCCTTCTCTGCATTGAACACAGAGGGATTAACAGTTCTGGTGTTGCTGCATTGTTGCTGCACTTCCCGAGATTTAAAATGTGCACAGGTATTTTACTGTGTAGGAAGGAACTACAGATGCTGGTTTAAACTGAAGATAGACGCAAAAAACTGGAGTAACTCAGCGGGACAGGCAGCATCTCTGGTTAGAAGGAATGGGTGATGTTTAGGGTCGAGACCCATTTTGTTACTGCTTGGTTTGGTTAACATGGGCCTGTAAAAGGAATAGAAACATAGAAACATAGAAAATAGGTGCAGGAGTAGGCCATTCGGCCCTTCGAGCCTGCACCGCCATTCAATATGATCATGGCTGATCATCCAGCTCAGTAACCTGTACCTGCCTTCTCTCCATACCCCCTGATCCCATTAGCCACAAGGGCCACATCTAACTCCCCCTTAAATATAGCCAATGAACTGGCCTCAACTACCTTCTGTGGCAGAGAATTCCACAGACTCACCACTCTGTGTGAAGAAATGTTTTCTCATCTCGGTCCTAAAAGACTTCCCCCTTATCCTTAAGCTGTGACCCCTGGTTCTGGACTTCCCCAACATCGAGAACAATCTTCCCGCATCTAGCCTCTCCAACCCCTTAAGAATTTTATATGTTTCTATAAGATCCCCCCTCAGTCTTCTAAATTCCAGCGAGTACAAGCCTAGTCTATCCAGCATGAGGGATAGGAGAGAGCAGGTCATGGAGTCATGCAGTGTGGAAACAGGCCCTTCAGCCCAACTTGCCCAGACCGCCCAACATGCCCTGTCTACACTCGACCCACCTGCCTACTCTTGGGCCACATCCCTCTAAACCTGTCTTATCCATTGCCTGTCTAAATGTTTCTTAAAAGTTGCGATAGTCCCAGCCTCAACAACCTCCTCTGGCAGCTTGTTCCATGCACCCGCCACCCTTTGTGTGAAAAAGCAACCCCTCAGGTTCCTATTAAATCTCCTATTAAAAGACACTTGGGCAGGTACATAGATAGGACAGGTTTAGGAGGATATGGGCCAAACTCTGGCAGGTGGGACTAGTGTAGATGGGACATGGAAAAAATCTCTAGACACTGGAAAAGGAAATCTGGAATATAGCTGCAAATTGAAAAGCTTCCATGTAAGAGATAAAACAAATAAAACTGCAGATGCAGGATTCTGAATCAAAAATAAAAATGCTGGAAGAGCTCAATTAGTTTAGTCTAGTTTAGAGATACAGCGCTGAAACAGGCCCTTTGGCCCACCGGGTCCGCGCCGACCAACGATCCCTGCACATTAACACTATTCTACCCTCGGGACAATTTTTACATTTATACCAAGCCAATTAACCGACAAACTTGTACATCCTCTGGGAGGACGAATTGAATCAACTCATAATGCAAGATATATGGGATGAAAGTTTACAACATATACACCATCTCGGTCTGAAGAAGGGTCTCGACCCGAAACGTCACCCATTCCTTCTCTCCCGAGATGCTGCCTGACCTGCTGAGTTACTCCAGCATTTTGTGAATAAATCGATTTGTACCAGCATCTGCAGTTATTTTCTTATACACCAATGTTCATTAAATGCTAGACATTCCTTAATACAATTTAAAATAATACATAGATTACATTATTTGAAGACGAAATTAAATAGGATTTTTCCTAGTATCTCTCCTATTTGTGATAAATGTCAATTTCAAGAAGCTAATTTAACTCATATTTTCGTAACTTGTATAAAAATGCAAAACTTCTGGTTGGAGATTTTAAAAATAGTTTCTAAAGTTATCAACAAGCAATTGGATATGGATCCAAAATTAATTATATTAGGATTATCAGAACATACTACAAACTTTACAACAAGTCAGGTACATTTTCTTGATTACAGTCTAATAACTGCGAAAAAATTAATACTTAAATTTTGGAAAAAACCAATAACCCCCACAATTAAAATGTGGACTACAGAAATGTAAGAGACCCTGCATTTGGAAAAAATAAGATTTGCCTTAATTGACAAACCTGAGTTATTTTTTAAAATATGGTCTCCATTTATTGAATTTTTAGAAAAGTAAATGGGTTTGGCACAGGACTAAAATAAAATTTTTAAATTAAAAGTTGAAACTTGAGTTAAGGGTTGGATGTACAACTGTGGTTATTGTCTCCCGGATCTACTCCCTTTAATTTTTATAGTTATATCTTTTTTTTAATCCTCTTATTCTCTCTTCCCAATAGTTTATAGTTTTTTGTTTTTTTTTTCCTTTCTTCTTTATTTTTTATTTTCTCCCTTTAAAAATTTAAAAATTGAAGCTATGTAAGAACTCTGTAACAAATGTGTCTTTTATTTCTATTTGTACATATGCTTTTCAAAAATTAAAAAAAAAAAATTTTAAAAAAAAATGCTGGAAGAGCTCAATTAGTTTAGTCTAGTTTAGAGATACAGCGCTGAAACAGGCCCTTCGGCCCACCGGGTCCGCGCCGACCAACGATCCCCGCACATTAACACTATTCTACCCTCGGGACAATTTTTACATTTATACCAAGCCAATTAACCGACAAACTTGTACATCCTCTGGAGTGTGGGAGGAAACCGAAGATATGTCGAAGAAAAACCCACACAGGTCACGGGGAGAACGTACAAACTCCATACAGACAGCACCCGTAGTCGGGATCGAACCGGGCTCTCTGGCACTGTAAGCGCTGTAAGGCAGCAACTCTACCTCTGTGCCCAAGCTGCCCCCATGCAGTCAAACTGGAAAGCTAAACCAGTTAAGTCAGGGATATTGCTTCCAGTTTATTGCCGTCTTGGAAAGGGTCAGTTGTACTGCCATCACCATCCTCCCCTCCCCAAAGAATGAATCCAGCTTGTTTTCTGCTGGTGACTGGCAGACATTTGCTCAGCAATAGTAGTTGATCATCTCAAGTCTACATGTTTTGTTTGGCTCTGGCCTGCCCTTTCTTCCCAGCTGGGCTCCTGCAAATAGCCAGCCTTATTGTCGAGCCAGAGTCCTTCCACACAAAGCCTTGCATTTTGCTTCTCCTTTGTCTCGTCTTTCCTCCTGTCGACGTTGCCTCCAACTTAACGAGCAGGCACGGAGAAAGCTTGCACAGAGCTCGGTTGTGTCAGCACTGGCAGGCATTTGAAATGATAAATAAGGCCTTCAACAGCAGGAGCACGTTCACTGTGCTGATCCAAGCCGCTGCGAGTGGAACTAAAGCTACCTTGTTCGCAAACACGAAGATAGACTTCAAGGCCTCACAGAAAGCATCTTGAGCATTGCTGCCTTTGGCCAGTGGTTGGTAATGCGCAATGTTAGCTGGCCTGATGCCCAAATACTACCGAGGGGACACAAAGTGCTGGAGTAGCTCAGCAGGTCAGGCAGCATCTCTGGAGGACGGAGGGCAGGCACGGTGGCGCAGCGGCAACGTTGCTGCCTCACAGCGCCAGAGATTCGGGTTCTGGAATTTAGAAGGATGAGAGGGGATCTTATCGAAACGCATAAGATTATTAAGGGGTTGGACACGTTAGAGGCAGGAAACATGTTCCCAAAGTTGGGGGAGTCCAGAACCAGGGGCCACAGTTTAAGAATAAGGGGTAGGCCATTTAGAACTGAGATGAGGAAAAACTTTTTCAGTCAGAGAGTTGTGAATCTGTGGAATTCTCTGCCTCAGAAGGCAGTGGAGGCCAATTCTCTGAATGCATTCAAGAGAGAGCTAGATAGAGCTCTTAAGGATAGCGGAGTCAGGGAGTATGGGGAGAAGGCAGGAACGGGGTACTGATTGAGAATGATCAGCCATGACCTTATTGAATGGCGGTGCTGGCTCGAAGGGCCGAATGGCTTCCTCCTGCACCTATTGTCTATTCAATCCTGACTACGGGCGCTGTCTGTACAGAGTTTTCTCGCTCTCCCTGTGACCACGTGGGTTTTCTCCGGGTGCTTTGGTTTCCTCCCACACTCCATAGATGTGCAAGTTTGTAGGCTAACTGGCGTGGTAAAATTGAAAATTGTCCCTGGTGTGTGTAGAAGTGTTGGTGTGCAGTGATCGCTGGTCGGCGCAGACTCGGTGGGCTGAAGGGCCTGTTTCCATGCTAAACTAAACTAAACAAACACGGATAGGTGACGTTTTGGGTCGAGACCCTTCTTCAGACTGCTTAGCTGGAATTTCGCAGTGGAGCAGTCAAAATTTAGAAACAAAGCACTGCAGATACTAATTGCCATACTGGTTGCTTATACTGCAAAGTCTGAAGAAGGGTCCTGACCTGAAGCATCCATGTTCTCCAAAGATGCTGCCTGACCTGCTGAGTTACTCCAGCACTTTGTGTCCTTCTGTGTATTAACCGGCATCTGCAGTTCTTTGTTTCTGCATTTTGACTGCACAAATACTATCGGTCTGCATCACAAAGTGCCCTGAGAGATTAAACGTATGGGTGTCAGGGGCCATGGGGAGAAGGCAGGAGAACGGGGTTAGGAGGGAGAGATAGATCAGCCATGATTGAACGGTGGAATGGACTTGATGGGCCGAATGGCCTAATTAACTGAGGAGCACAGTGCTTTCAGTGCAGGGGTGAGGGAACAGTCAGGAGAAAATGCTTTCACTCAGAGAATGGTGGGTGCCTGGATGGGAAATCCTCATTTCATTTGAAAAGAAGACTTTGGATGAGCACTAAATCTGCTGTAATCTGCTCGCTGTGAGCTGAGGGCTGGGAAGTGTGATTAATCTCTGTGGCTCTTTCCCTGACCTCCTTTCCTGTAAATGCCTGTTGTTCGGAGGCCCTGCTAAACTTGGTAACCACTGGCAGGCATTGACCTGCTAATATCTATTTGTTGGCTCTATTTACTTTGTGGAATAATTGCTTGCTGAAGGATGGGGAAAGGTCACTGCGATTAAATATGATGTGTTTTGCATTTAGAGGTGTCACGTTGTCATCTATTTCAATCCTTTCCAATAGAGCATTAGGCTTGTTGATCAATTGAGAGAATGCCACTCCTTTTATAATCTCAGGAAATTGCAAAGCGCCTGACAGTCGATGAAGTACTCAAATGCAGTCAAATGAAGGAGAATGTTGCTGCCGGTTTTAATGCACGGGTTTCTGCAAATAGCATTGTGCCTGTGACCAAATAGTCCATCGTGTTGCATTAGTTAAGGGATAAATATTGGTGAAGACAACAGGGAGAAATGCCTGACTCTTCAAAGTAGTGCCGAAACTACACGAGGGAATGTTTGCACCGAAAGTAGTTCTGGGCAGCACAGTGGCGCGACAGGTTGTATCACGGCACCATTGATCCAGGTTCAATCCTGACCTCGGGTGCTGTCTGTTTGGAGTTTACATGTCCTCCCTGTCACTACAGTTTTCTCCACATGCTTCAGTTTGCTCCCACATCACAAAGGTGTGCGGGTGGGCATTTTACTTACTCACTGTACATTGTTCCAGTGAATGGTAGAATCTGGCAGAGCTGGTGTGAACAAAGTCACAGTCATACAGCACAGAAACAAGTTCTTCAGCCCAGCTTGCCCACACCGGCCAAGATGCAGCTTTTAGGTTAGTACTATTAGCTCATTTTTGTCTCATCTCATCAAAGCAGCCACAGCCAGACATAAAAACAGCTTTTTTTCCCCACGAGTGACAGTTCTACTCAATAACCCAAGTCTGTAGTCTTTTTTTTGCTCTGGTTTATTTTCACCCACGTGCTTAGACCGTAGTGTTGTATCCTTATTGTTTTGATGTGGTTATGCTTTATTCTTAATTGTTAACTGTATGTTTGTGTTGTCATTTGTGAGGTGGAGCACCAAAGCACATTCCTTGTATATGCATAATAAACTTATAATAAAATAACTTTCGGCCAATAAACTTCATTCATTCATTCATTCATTCATTCATTCATTCATTCATCTCCCTCTAACTCTGCCCTATTCATGTATCTGTCCGATGTATTTTAAGTGTTGACAGAGTGAATAGGTTATGGGGAAAACTAGTTGGAGGCAGTGTTGCTCTGTGAGGTTTCAGAGACTTGATGGGGTGAATGGCCTCCTTTTGTTGAATGGCAATATACAAGTGTCTGTGGTCCAGCATGCAAGAAGGCGACTCCTACAGAGGATAGACACAAAATGCTGGAGTAACTCAGCGGGTCAGGCAGCATCTCCGGGGGAAAGGAATGGGTGACGTTTCGGATCGAGACCCTTCTTCAGACTTTGAAGAAGTTATCCCTTTCCAATATGGCAGTGTCAGGGCTGAGAGTCAGGGCTTTGCTTTTGTTGCTACAATAGACTATTCTGTTCCTGATCCGAGGAGGATGAGTCGTGGAATGTGAAGGCCAGTGTGTGGGAGGCTATCTAGAAATTTAATTTCTGATTGTAGGCACTGTAGGTTCACTACGGCATATCAGTGGTGGTGGAGCCTTGAAACGTCGTAAACAAGCATCCCTTTCTCTCAGTCCATTCATGGATGGATGTTTAACTGTGGAGCCAGCAGCATCTGGGCCACTAGTTTAGTTTAGAGATACAGCGTGGAAACAGGCCCTTCGGCCCACCGAGTCCGCACAAACCAGCAATCCCTGGGCATTAACACTATCCTACACTGGGAACAATTTTTACATATATACCAGGCTCATTAACCTACAAACCTGCACGTCTTTGGAGTGTGGGAGGAAAACCGAAGATCTCGGCGAAAACCCACGCCGCCACGGGGAGGACGGACAAACCCCGTACAGACAGCACCCGTAGACGGGATCGAACCCGTAGTCGGGATCGAACCCGGGTCTCTGGTGCTGTAAGGCAGCAACTCTCTCACTGTGCCACTTTTGTTGGCAGCCATATCCTATAAACAATTTAGATGTGCTGGTGGGCTTTCTCTAACATGGAAAGGGGTCAGAGGGAACAGTAGGGTGGCACAGTGGTATAGCTGGTGGAGCCCCAAAGACCCGGGTTCCACCCTGACCGCGGGTGCTGTCTGTGTAAGGGTTGCACGTACTTCCTGTGACTGTGTGGGTTTCCTCCGGGCGCTCCGGTTTCCTCTCGCATCCAAAAGACGTGCGTGCTTGTCGGTTAATTGGCCTCAGTAAATTGCCTCCCAGTGTGTAGGGAGTGGTTGAGAAAGTGGGATAACATGGAACCAGTGTGAACGGGTGATCGATGGTCAGCATGCACTCGATGGGCTGAAAGGCCTTTTCCCACGCAAAATCACTATTCTATAAAAAGAAGGTGCCTTCTGAAATTCGGCTCTAGATTTTGTTGTGAGCAGGGGCTGCTGGTGTGACTCGAGCTTGGCAGTTTAACTTTGAGTTGGGAAGATTCCGCTTGTGCTCCCATTCTATACTAAAGGGTAACACGGTGCGCGAGTCTGTGTAACATTGTGGGTGTGCAGCACTGCAAATGAGTTTTTCGGGACACTCCTGTAAAAGGACGCAACGTAATGGTGTCAGGAGATGCAGGAGCTTTCCTGGTGTCCTGAGTCCTACAATCAGCAGCAAGAAGGATGGATTTACCTTTTAGTTCAGTTCAGTTTAGTCTATGTCACGTGTGTCACGAAAGCCAATGGAATGTTGGCCTTCATAACAAGAGGGGTTGAGTATAGGAGCAAAGAGGTCCTTCTGCAGTTGTACAGGGCCCTAGTGAGACCGCACCTGGAGTACCGTGTGCGGTTTTGGTCTCCAAATTTGAGGAAGGATATTCTTGCTATTGAGGGCGTGCAGCGTAGGTTTACTAGGTTAATTCCCGGAATGGCGGGACTGTCATATGTTGAAAGACTGGAGCGACTAGGCTTGTATACACTGGAATTTAGGAGGATGAGAGGAGATCTTATCGAAACGTATAAGATTATTAAGGGTTTGGACATGTTAGAGGCAGGAAACATGTTCCCAATGTTGGGGGAGTCCAGAACAAGGGGCCACAGTTTAAGAATAAGGGGTAGGCCATTTAGAACTGAGATGAGGAAAAACTTTTTCAGTCAGAGAGTTGTGAATCTGTGGAATTCTCTGCCTCAGAAGGCAGTGGAGGCCAATTCTCTGAATGCATTCAAGAGAGAGCTGGATAGAGCTCTTAAGGATAGCGGAGTCTGGGGGTATGGGGAGAAGGGAGGAACGGGGTACTGATTGAGAATGATCAGCCATGATCACATTGAATGGCGGTGCTGGCTCGAAGGGCCGAATGGCCTCCTCCTGCACCTATTGTCTATTGTCTATTGTGCCCGAGGTACAGTGAACAGCTTTTGTTTCGTGCGAACCAGTCAGCGGAAAGACAACGCATGGTTACACCCGAGCCATTCACAGTGTACAGGTAAATGATAACGGGAATAGCGTTTAGTGCAAGGTAAAGCCAGTAAAGTCCGATCATAGGCAGTCCGAGGGTCTCCAATGAGGTGGATAGTGGTGCGGGTCTTCTCTCGAGTTGTGGTAGAATTCGTTCCTGTGGGAGAGGGGAAGGAAGAGTGGAAAATGTTGGCAGTCTGGGCGGAGGTGTTGAAAGGGAGAGAGACTCTTCTTCAGAAACTACATGAATTTAAGGAACAGTCAGGTCTGCAGAGTACGAGTGTGTGTGTGTGTGTGTGTGTGCGCACCATACAATACAATACAATACAATACAATACAATATATCTTTATTGTCATTGTACCCAGGGGTACAACGAGATTGGGAATGCGCCTCCCATACGATGCAATAATTTAAGTAATTTAGACAACAGCAACCCAACGAAACGAAACAATTGTAACAGTTTTTTAGACAGGGTAAAGTGCAAGTTGATCTATGCGTTGTGGCCATCCGGCTCAGCAGGACCGGTTCATAGCAGCTATGGCCCTGGGGATGAAGCTGTTCCTGAGTCTGGAGGTGCGGGCGTAGAAGGCCTTGTATCGTCTGCCCGATGGAAGGAGTTCGAACAGACTGTTGCAGGGGTGTGAAGAGTCTTTGTGGATGCTGGTGGCTTTTCTGAGGCATCGTGTGTTGTAGATGCCCTCCAAGTCTGGTAGCTGTGTTCCGATGGCCCTCTGAGCTCTATGGACTACCCGCTGTAGAGCTTTCCTTTCTGCCTCCGTGCAGATGAGGTACCACACAGGGATGCCATGCGTTAGGATGCTCTCTATGGTGCAGCGGTAGAAGGTCGTCAGCAGCTGTTGGGGTAGACCAGACTTCTTCAGTGTTCTTTAGTAGAACAATCGTTGCTGTGCCTTCTTGACCAGCGCAGCAGTGTTATTGGACCATGTTAGGTCCTCCGAAATGTGAGTGCCCAGAAACTTGAATCTGGACACTCTCTCCACACTGTCCCCGTTGGTCTCTAATTACCAGCACTCGGTTTAGGAGGCAAGGAGTCTCTGTTTTCAGTCGGAGAACTGTGTGAGATTTCAGCGCCTAACACTTCTATTACTGGGTGGCATTTTAAATGGCTGGTACATATTTAAATTAAATGCCATTAATGGGCCACCTTTTCCTACCTGGTGAGGCTGTAGTGAAGCTTGAAGCTGCACGGATCGAAGCAAAGAATTTCAGTGAAGAGGATGCCCTCTCTCTGCTTTTTATTTAATAAAAGGACATACCTTTAGGAAGGAGATAAGGAGACATTTATTTAGTCAGAGGGTGGTGAATCTGTAGAATTTATTGCACAGACGGCTGTGGAGGCCAAGTCAATGGATATTTTTAAGGCAGAGATTGATAGATTCTTGATTGGTACGGGTGTCAGGGGCTAAGGGGAGAAGGCAGGAGAATAGGGTTGAGGGGGAAAAATAGATCAACCATGATTGAATGTAGGAGCAGATTTGATCGACCGAATGGCCTTAATAGACAATAGACAATAGACAATAGACAATAGACAATAGGTGCAGGAGTAGGCCATTCAGCCCTTCGAGCCAGCACCGCCATTCAATGCGATCATGGCTGATCACTCTCAATCAGTACCCCGTTCCTGCCTTCTCCCCATACCCCCTCACTCCGCTATCCTTAAGAGCTCTATCCAGCTCTCTCTTGAAAGCATCCAACGAACTGGCCTCCACTGCCTTCTGAGGCAGAGAATTCCACACCTTCACCACTCTCTGACTGAAAACGTTCTTCCTTATCTCCGTTCTAAATGGCCTACCCCTTATTCTTAAACTGTGGCCCCTTGTTCTGGACTCCCCCAACATTGGGAACATGTTTCCTGCCTCTAATGTGTCCAATCCCCTAATTATCTTATATGTTTCAATAAGATCCCCCCTCATCCTTCTAAATTCCAGTGTATACAAGCCTAATTGCTCCAGCCTTTCAACATACGACAGTCCCGCCATTCCGGGAATTAACCTAGTGAACCTACGCTGCAAGCCCTCAATAGCAAGAATATCCTTCCTCAAATTTGGAGACCAAAACTGCACACAGTACTCCAGGTGCGGTCTCACCAGGGCCCGGTACAACTGTAGAAGGACCTCTTTGCTCCTATACTCAACTCCTCTTGTTACGAAGGCTAACATTCCATTGACTTTCTTCACTGCCTGCTGTACCTGCATGCTTCCTTTCAGTGACTGATGCACTAGGACACCCAGATCTCATTGAACATCCCCTCTTCCTAACTTGACACCATTCAGATAATAATCTGCCTTTCTATTCTTACTTCCAAAGTGAATAACCTCACACTTATCTACATTAAACTGCATCTGCCCATTAGCCCATTCACACAACCTGTCCAAGTCACCCTGCAGCCTTTTTGCATCTTCCTCACAATTCACACTACCCCCCAGCTTAGTATCATCTGCAAATTTGCTAATGGTATTTTTAATCCCTTCATCTAAGTCATTAATGTATATCGTAAATAGCTGGGGTCCCAGCACCGAACCTTGCGGTACCCCACTGGTCACTGCCTGCCATTCCGAAAGGGACCCATTTATCCCCACTCTTTGCTTTCTGTCTGTCAACCAATTTTTTATCCATGTCAGTACCCTACCCCTAATACCATGTGCTCTAATTTTGCCCACTAATCTCCTATGTGGGACCACATCCACTGACTCTCCCCTGTCAATTTTCCTAGTTACATCCTCAAAAAATTCCAGTAGATTTGTCAAGCATGATTTCCCCTTCGTAAATCCATGCTGACTCGGAATGATCCCGTTACTGCTATCCAAATGCTCAGCAATTTCGTCTTTTATAATCGACTCTAGCATCTTCCCCACCACTGATCGGTTAATTGGCTGGGTAAATGTAAAAATTGTCCCTAGTGGGTGTAGGATAGTGTTAATGTGCGGGGATCGCTGGGCGGCACGGACTTGGAGGGCCGAAAAGGCCTGTTTCCGGCTGTATATATATGATATGATATGATATGATGTCAGACTAACTGGTCTATAATTACCCGTTTTCTCTCTCCCTCCTTTCTTAAACAGTGGGATAACATTTGCTATCCTCCAATCCACAGGAACTGATCCTGAATCTATAGAACATTGAAAAATGATCTCAAATGCTTCCACTATTTCTAGAGCCACCTCCTTAAGTACCCTGGGATGCAGACCATCAGGCCCTGGGGATTTATCAGCCTTCAGTCCCATCAGTCTACCCAAAACCATTTCCTGCCTAATGTGGATTTCCTTCAGTTCCTCCATCACCCTAGGTTCTCCGGCCCCTAGAACATTTGGGAGATTGTGTGTATCTTCCTCAGTGAAGACAGATCCAAAGTAACGGTTTAACTCGTCTGCCATTTCTTTGTTCCCCATAATAAATTCCCCTGCTTCTGTCTTCAAGGGACCCACATTTGCCTTGACTATTTTTTTCCTCTTCACGTACCTAAAAAAACTTTTGCTATCCTCCTTTATATTATTGGCTAGTTTACCCTCGTACCTCATCTTTTCTCCCCGTATTGCCTTTTTAGTTGACTTTTGTTGCTCTTTAAAAGAGTCCCAATCCTCTGTCTTCCCACTCTTCTTTGCTATGTTATACTTCCTCTCCTTAATTTTTATGCTGTCCTTGACTTCCCTCGTCAGCCACAGGTGTCTCTTACTCTTATTGTTAATCTGCTCCTACAACGTATGAGCTGCCTATATCAGTAGCTAACAGTGAGATGTGAAAAGTGAAATGAGATCGAGATGAGAGAGGTTTATTATTGTCTCATGTACTGAGGTACAGTGAAAAGATTGGCTTGGCATGCTATCCAAACCGATCGGATATACATGCCCAACCATGGATACGGTCAGTTCTAACTCAACAGCAATAGATCGAGCGACGGGGAAGGTACAGAGTGCAGAATACAGTTCTCAGCATTGTCACGCATTGTGGAGCATCAGTCCCATTGACTCGCATTAACAAATGCGGCATTATTGGCCCGTATCAGCAACAACAGGGAAGCCATTGTCTTGCTGAGAAATTGCTGTGCATAGTATTAGTTGTGAGAGTGGGCAGTTCATCTGCCATCAAAAGCTTCCTTTTCCACAAAGCTCAATTACTGTTCAATGCAGGAATGACAGCGGACGATTTGCATACAGTGCTGTCCCTCGAAACGGCAATGAGATAATTGCCCAGTTAATCAGTTTAAGCGATGTTGATTAAGGAATTAATATTGACTGGGACTCCAGCGATAACTCACTACTTTGACATAATGCCATGGGAAGAGTTGATCAGTGTGACAATCTCAGGGGATCGACAGTGTGGATGGTTGGCGTGGAATTCTCTGCCTCAGGAGGCCAATTCTCTGAATGCATTCAAGAGAGAGCTAGATAGAGCTCTTAAGGATAGCGGAGACAGGGGGTATGGGGAGAAGGCAGGAATGGGATACTGATTGAGAATGATCAGCCATGATCACATTGAATGGCGGTGCTGGCTCGAAGGGCCGAATGGCCTCCTCCTGCACCTATTGTCTATTGTCTATTGTCTATTGACTCAGTGGACCGAAGGGCCTGTTTCCATTTTGTATTTTTAATTAGGTTAGTTTAGAGATACAGCGCGGAAACAGACCCTTCGGCCCACACCGTCCACACCGACCAGCGATCCCCGCGCACTTACACTATTCTACACACACCAGGGACAATTTTACATTAACCGACAAACCGACTACGTCTTTGGAGTGTGGGAGGAAACTGGAGATTTTGGAGAAAACCCACCCAGGTCACGGGGAGAGCGTACAAACTCCGTACAGACGGCCCCCGTAGTCGGGATGGAACCCGGGTCTCCGGCGCTGTAAGGCAGCAACTCTACCGCTGTGCCACCGTGCCACTCTACTTCTAAACTAAACGAAATAGTGAAATATAGCAGGTGACAACTGTTGAACTGTCAGAACAAAAAAAAAAACTGCATTAATATTTCCGGCTGATCACCTTTTAGTTCCCTTGCACCTTCTAAGGGTTAACCCCTGAAAGGGAAGGCCATTTTCTCTTGGAGGAGCCGATTGTCTCTGTAAAGAATGAAAGCCTTTATCAGCGAGGCAGGGACCTGTAGATAGGGAGTTTGTCAGTTTAACAAATACTACTTATTAAACGTATGGTGTGAGAAGAAAAATAATAACGTGGCCTCGTGAGAGCTATTCATTTCACTGAATTACCAATCAGAAAGATTATATCGGTTTGAAGATGACTAATCGACCAGTTATGTTTGGCTCAGCCTTTCACTCTCTGAAGCTTCTCTGCGAATTTTGAAGATAAAGGGGAAAGAATAGCAAGAGAATTTTGCCCATCCCCACCCATCTCTTTGCTCCATTATGTGCTCAGGGAAAAGAGTAGATTGATGGGTGTAGCAGACTTTAGTCAGTCAAGCCCAGAGGAGTCCTGTAATGGGAGAGTCTCGTACCAGAGGGTACAGTCTCAGAATAAAAGGACGTACCGTTAGAATGGCAATGAGGAAGATTTTCTTCAGCCAGAGGGTGGTGAATCTGTGAAATTCATTGTCACAGAAGGCTGTGGAGGTCTAGAATTTGGGTATTTATAAAACTGGGATCGTTAGGTTCTTGATTAGGAAGGCCGTCAAAGGTTACGGGGAGAAGGCAGGAGAATGGGGTTGAGATGGAAAAATTGATCAGCCACGATCGAATGGCGGAGTAGACTTGATGGACCGAATGGGTCCAATTCTGCCCCCAAGCCTTATGGTCTTATGGTATGAGTTGTTAAAGACGAGGAAGGAAGGAAACTTCTCTAAATACTTAATCCATCATTAGGCTTTCTTGTCATAAACATGTTTTATTCGGAAAGTTCTCCAATATTCAATTTAATAAACACCTGTAGTTTTCTACATTGCAGAGATTCACTTATAAGATTGATCTCCTCCAGCTAATGATATTAAGATGGTGGTACAGCAATGTCATTGATGAATCACTACAGTCCATTCTTCCTTCCCTTATTTATAACTCTGTGATAGGTGCTCTCTGGGAACCAATTTCTTTCAGGTCAGTAGGGAGGGAGGGGGTGCACGGTGGTGCAGCGGTAGAGTTGCTGCCTTACAGCGCCAGAGACCCAGGTTCGATCTTGACTACAGGTGCTGTCTGTATGGAGTTTGTTCATTCCCCCCTTGATGGTGTGGGTTTTTCACCAGATGCTCAGGTTTCCTTCCACAAGTCAAAGACGCACAGGTTTGTCGGTCTGTTCGCTACGGTAAAGATTGTAAATCGTCCCTGGTGTGTAGGATAGTACTAGTGTATGGGTATTTCAGGTGGGCGCGGACTCGGTGGGCCGATAGGCCTGTTTCCACGCTGTATCTCTAAAACTAAAAAAAAACTAAAACAGTGCTTGTTAAACACGGGGTGAACCTCAGTTTGCATTTCAAATGGCCTGGATTTTAGTAAGGCATGCTGAGAATTGCAGTCTTGAAATGGTTGTGTAACTAGAAAACCAAATCCTCAGGAGACCTTGGCGAGAATGCTTTGGTCTCAGATAACAAAGGAGAAGGAAGATGACGATGAACTCCCTGAAGCCATTGGTGATACTGAGGATAGACATAAAAGCTGGAGTACCTCAGCGAGTCAGACAGCATCTCTGGAGAAAAGGAATAGGTGACGTTACGGGTCGAGACCCTTATTCAGACTGAGTGCGGGGAGAGGGAGAAGAGAGATATAATCAGTGATATGGAGTACTGTGTGCAGTTTTGGTCTCCAAATTTGAGGAAGGATATTCTTGCTATTGAGGGCGTGTAGCGTAGGTTTACTAGGTTAATTCCCGGAATGGCGGGACTGTCACATGTTGAAAGACTGGAGTGACTAAGCTTGTATACACTCGAATTTAGAAGGATGAGAGTAGATCTTATCGAAATGTATATGATTATTAAGGGGTTGGACACATTAGAGGCAGGAAACATGTTCACAATGTTGGGGGAGTCCAGAACAAGGGGCCACAGTTTAAGAATAAGGGGTAGGCCATTTCGAACTGAGATGAGGAAAAACGTTTTCAGTCAGAGAGTTGTGAATCTGTGGAATTCTCTGCCTCAGAAGTGGAGGCCAATTCTCTGAATGCATTCAAGAGAGAGCTAGATAGAGCTCTTAAGGATAGCGGAGTCAGGGGGTATGGGGAGAAGGCAGGAACGGGGTACTGATTGAGAATGATCAGCCATGATCACATTGAATGGCGGTGCTGGCTCGAAGGACCGAATGGCCTCCTCCTGCACCTATTGTCTATTGTCTATTGTCTATTGTCTATATCGGGAGAATGAAAAATATGCAAAATAGTAACGATGATAAAGGAAACAGGCCATTGTTACCCTGTGGACAAGGTGAAAACGGGTTTCAGACAACGAGACTCAACAAGACAACTGAGGGGATGGTCGAGTGCTAGGAGTGTTTGGAAAAAAATAACTTCTATCTCTCCAGTAGCTTTCACAGTCTCAGGGCTTTATTACCAATTAAGAGAATTTTGAAGTGTAGTCAGTGTTGTAAGACATGGAGTGGGTTCTTGAAGTAGAGTGGGGATAGATAACTTGAATTACCAGCCAAACCTGTCAAGGCAATAAAAAAAAAATCATAAAATCTAGTCTTGCTGCTGGAATGCTAGCTGGATAATTAGTGCTTTGCAATTAAAACGGACCCGAGCACTATGAATTTGTCCTGTTTTATTACACCCTGCCCAGTAACCTTCTGATAAGCAGCCAACCCACGCGCACTAACTTAGCAATGAATGACCTTATTTTATAGAATTGATTCAGCTTCCTTCTGATTATTTTTTTTAATTAACACCGTTTGTGCGGCTTGTTGGAATCAATGATTGCAATCTTGCAATTTTGTTAAAGATCTCCCCTCCCTCGATCATTTTGCTAAAGATTTTTCTCCCTCGATTTTCACACAAGTGGCCACCAGTCACAATTGATTCTCAGACAATAGATCAAAGAATTTGTTTTATTAAGCTTAACCCATGGAATTGACCGGCCTTTCACTCCCAGTCCTCAATGTGATCCTGGCTGATAAAGGACGACTCAGTAGAGCAACTATCATTTAATAGCAAAACACAATGTGTGTTTGTTGAAGGAACTCAACAGGCCGAGCTGCATCTGTGGAGGAAATGGATAGATTATTTATATTATATTTCAGATACAGCGCGGAAACAGGCCTTTTCGGCCCACCGAGTCCGCGCCGCCCAGCGATCCCCGCACATTAACACTATCCTACACCCACTAGGGACAATTTTTAGATTTACCCAGTCAATTAACCTACATACCTGTACGTCTTTGGAGTGTGGGAGGAAACCGAAGATCTCGGAGAAAACCCACGCAGGTCACGGGGAGAACGTACAAACTCCTTACAGTGCAGCACCCGTAGTCAGGATCGAACCTGAGTCTCCGGCGCTGCATTCGCTGTAAAGCAGCAACTCTACCGCTGCGCCACCGTGCCGCCCAGATGATGATACTGAAGGCAGAAGAAGGACCCTACATGAATTGTCACCTGCCCACTCCCTCCACAGATGCTGCCTGACCTGCTGAGTTCCTCCAACAGTTTGCTCAAGGTTCCAACATCTGCAGTTCCTTGTGGCTGCCATCCACCTCTTTGATGTTCCACGGACTATCCTTGATCGGACTTTGCTGGCTTTACTTTGCGCTAAACGTTACTCCCTTATCCTGCATCTGTGCACTGTGAATGGATTGGTTGTGATCATGCATTGGCTTTCAGCTGACTGGGTAGCACGCGACAGAAAGCTTTTCACTGTACCTCGGCACACGTGACAAAGAAACTAAACGCAAACTGTTCTCTTATAGCCTTTAATTAGGGAAAGTTCAGAACAGTAATTGGTAATAGATGATTTATCAAGTGAGAATTCTCGGCCAAGTCCAACCCTGTTCAGGCCATTTAGGAAGTGTATTCACTGTTGTAAAGTAGGCAAATGAAGCAGATTATTCCTGGCAAGCAGGAATGAACTCATTATCAATTCGTCTGCTTTAGTATCGTGGGGAGGGAGTGGGAGTTCTGACCCGAAACGTCAAATATCCATGTTCTCCGTTGATGTTTCCGGCACGGTGGCGCAGCGGTAGAGTTGCTGCCTTACAGCGAATGCAACGCCGGAGTCCCGGGTTCGATGCTGACTACAGGCGCCGTCTGTACGGAGATTTACGTTCTCCCTGTGACCTGCATGGGTTTTCTCCGAGATCTTCGGTTTCCTCCCACACTCCAAAGACGTGCAGGTTTGTAGGTTAAGTGGCTGGGCAAATGTAAAGGTTGTCCCTTGTGGGTATAGGATAGTGTTAATATGCGGGGATCGCTGGTCGGCGCGGACCCGGTGGGCCGAAAGGGCCTGTTCCCGTGCTGTATCTAACCAAACTAAAGACCCGCTGAGTTGCTCCAGCATTTTGTGTCCCTTTTGTGTAAACCAGCATCTGCAGTTCCTTGTTTCAACTGCTCGAGGTACCTGCACCTACTTTGAAGAAGTTCCCCTCCTCTCTCCGTCGGGAGTTCTCTGAGACCCTCACTTACTGCTGAGTCTGAAGATGGGACCCGACCTGAAACGTCACCTTTCCGTGCCTATCCCGCTGAGTTACTCCAGTATTTAGTGTCTGGTGGAATGTATTTGTTGGGGGAAGGTAGTGGTGGGAAAGGGAAGTGTTAGTCATCACTCGTTGATAATCTTCATAGCCAGATGGTGGCAGGCAGAGGTCACACAATAGTTATGAGATTTTTGGTCTTTCAGTACCTTGGTCACCAGTTTTTAAAGGGAAGCCTCACTGCCCTCTCTGTGAGATGTAGCAATTCTCAAGGCAGCTCCTGTGAAGAAGATCAAAGGCGTTTTCGCTGTTTAGTTTTAGTTACGAGATACAGTGCGGAAACAGGCCATTCTGCCCACTGAGTCCATGCCGACCAGCGATCCCCGCACACTAACACTGCCCTAAACACACTTGGGACAATTTACATTCATACCAATTAACCTAACAAATCTGTACGTCTTTGGAGTGTGGGAGGAAACCGAAGATCCCGGAGAAAACCCACGCAGGTCACGGGGAGAACGTACAAACTCCGTACAGACAGCGCCCGTAGTCAGGATCGAACCCGGGTCTGCAGGGCTATAAGGCAGCAACTCTACCGCTGCGCCACCGTGCCACCCTATTTTGTTTTGAGTAATGTTTATCCCTTAACAGTATTGCGTACAAAAGCTCCACAGATCGTTTGTTACTGAGGGAATGAGCTGTGGACTAGATGGGCTGGGGCACAAATTGAATTGCTGAATTGCCTCCATCACCAGTTGTAAATTATTTGGGACATTTTGAGATAAGGAAGTGCAAACATTTTCCCTCTTGTTTCTCTCTGCCTAACTCTGAGTTTTGAGCGGCACGGTGGTGCAGCTGGTAGAGCTGCCCCCAGACCTAGGTTCCATCCTGACCTCGGCTGCTGTCTGTGTGGAATTGGCACACTCTCCCTGTGACCGCGTGGGTTTACTCCGGTTTCCGCCCACATCCCAAAGACGCGCGGGTTCGTAGGTCAATTGGCCTCCGTAACTTGCCACCAGCCTGCAGTGAGTGAATGTGAAAGTGGAATAAGGTAAAAAAATAACGTGAATGGGTGATTGATGGTCGGCATGGACCCGACGGGCTGAAGGGCCTGTTTCCATGCTGTATCTCCAAAATAAACTCCCTGTCTCCCCTTCCCTCTCCCTCTCCCTCTCCCTCTCCCTCTCCCTCTCCCTCTCCCTCTCCCTCTCCCTCTCCCTCTCCCTCTCCCTCTCCCTCTCCCTCTCCCTCTCCCTCTCCCTCTCCCTCTCCCTCTCCCTCTCCCTCTCCCTCTCCCTCTCCCTCTCCCTCTCCCTCTCCCTCTCCCTCTCCCTCTCCCTCTCCCTCTCCCTCTCCCTCTCCCTCTCCCTCTCCCTCTCCCTCTCCCTCTCCCTCTCCCTCTCCCTCTCCCTCTCCCTCTCCCTCTCCCTCCCTCCCACTCCCTTCTCCCTCCCTCCCTCCCTCCCTCCCTCCCTCCCTCCCTCCCTCCCTCCCTCCCTCCCTCCCTCCCTCCCTCCCTCCCTCCCTCCCTCCCTCCCTCCCTCCCTCCCTCCCTCCCTCCCTCCCTCCCTCCCATCCTCTCTCCCTCTCCCCTCCCTCCCATCCTCTCTCCCTCTCCCCTCCCTCCCTCCCTCCCTCTCCCCTCCCTCCCTCCCTCCCTCCCTCTCCCTTCCCTCCCTCCCTCCCTCTCCCCTCCCTCCCTCTCTCCCTCCCTCCCTTTTGCAATTGCTCAGATACCACTATCTTGTTCTCTGCCCTTTGCTCGCTCTGCCGTTCTCTCTCACCCCCTTGCTTGTACTCTATTTCCTCTCTCTTCCTCAGTCACTGCCTTGCACCCTCTCTATCGCTCTCTCCGTCACTGTTTTCTCCTTTTCTCTCCCCCTGCCTCTCTGTGGAATGCAACGTATGGAGACAGTTTAGAATTCAGAAAGACGTTGTCAGCCTTTCCAATCTTTTATAGTTATTTCATATCGTCTTTAGTGAGGCTTGGAACATTCTCAGTAATAAAACCTCGTCATCCATCTCTTGGAGTGTAGATTGATAACAGTGGCAATATTTCACCTACATGGATGTAATCAGGCAGAGTGTAATCATGGCAGAAGCAATTTGGCAGCAAAAATGTTACAGCACCAACCCAGGGATCCAGGCTTAAAGCAATAAACACCAGTCACCAGTGTGGGCATCAGACAAAACATGACAGCCAGTTGCATGCAACTGTGTCCCTCTAGACTGGCGCAAAACGATGAATGAATGAATAAGTTTATTGGCCAAGTATGTGCCTATACAAGGAATGTGCCTTGGTGCTCCGCTCACAAATGACAACACAAACATACCGTTAACAATTAAGAATAAAGCATAAACACATCAAAACAATAAGGATACAACATTACGGTCTAAACATGTGGGTGAAAATAAACCAGAGCAAAACAGAGACTAGAGACTTTGGTTATTGAGTAGAACTACCACTCGTGGGGAAAAAAAACCTGTTTTTATGTCTGGCTGTGGCTGCTTTGACAGTCCGGAGTCGCCTTCCAGAGGGAAGTGCTTCAAAAATATTGTGGCCAGGGTGAGAGGGGTCAGAGATGATCTTGCCCGCTCGCTTCCTGGCCCTTGCAGTGTACAGTTCGTCAATGGGGGGAAGGTTGCAGCCAACAACCTTCTCAGCCGATCGAACGATCCGTTGCAACCTCTGGATGTCGTGCTTGGTGGCTGGGCCAAACCTGAGGACCAGGTCATCTGTTTCTGTGGTGCTGGTGGAGGGAAGACATTGCCCAGGGCACTGGGAATCCATCCCCTGAGACTCCTCAAAATACTGGTCATGGGATTGTTTACCGAAGAGGACAGATGGTCGTTCAGCATCTCATCTGAAGTTTGTGCCATTGATCCTTCTCTCTCCCTGATGTGATGTGGACTTTGGAAAGCATTGGGCCCGTTACAGTGGAGACTGTGAGGAAGGCATTGGGTTAGTAAAGCTGAAGACTAGGGAAGTTGTTGCATCACTTACAATGAAGACTATGCAAGGGATTGGGTCAGCAACACCAGAGACCATGTTAGACATTGGATTAATTACAATGAAGACTGCATGGAAGCCATTAGGTCAATTACATTGGAGACTATGGAAGGCACTGGTTCAGTTACACTGGAAACTGTAATGACGGCACTGGTTCAATGGTGCTTTTATTTCTCCCGTATGCAAACTGTGCAGTGAAATTTGTTTTGCATATATTACGCATGCGGGTGGCGCAATTCCCAAAGTCCAAAGTCCGGTCGGCCCATGCGCTCGATGCACTGGAGCAGTTTCCACCATGTACACTTGCGTTGAGTTGCAATGAAGACCATGTAAGGCACGGGTTCAGTCACACTGGAGACTGTGTGGAAGGCATTGGTTCAGACACACTGGAGACAAAGTGCTGCGTCACTATTTATGTCTTTATGATTTAGTTATGTGCAGATATACAGTATATCCGGGTTGTTTTAACAGAGTCCTTCAATGCTGTAAACTCCCCTACGCAAACCAGGTTGTCTTTTGTGAACATTTTTATTGCCTGGTTTGCATCCAGTGCAGCAGAACGTGGAGAATGGAGAAACATAACATGTCCTGGTCTTGTGTGACTGAACAACGCAAGACCAGATCACGAGCAAGAGTGAGAATTATTTGAGTGGGCGTGCGTGAGTGTGTGAGTGAGCTGAGTGTGTGTGTATGAGTGTGTGAATGAGTGAGTGTGTGAGTGTGTGTGTGTGTGTGAATGTGTGTGAGTGTGTGTGTGCGCGCGCGTGTGCGTGTGCGTGCGTGTTTGAGTGAGCGTGCGTGAGTATGTGTGTGTGTGTGATTTGAGTGTGTGTGTATGAGTGAGTGTGTAAGTCAGTGAGTGTGTGAATGAGTGTGTGTGTATGAATGAACGTGTGTGAGTGAGTGTGTGTGTGTGCGCGCGTGTGCGTGTGCGTGCGTGTTTGAGTGAACGTGCGTGAGTATGTGTGTGTGTGAGCTGAGTGTGTGTGTGTGAGTGAGTGTGTGAGTGTGTGTATGAGTGAGTGTGTAAGTCAGTGAGTGTGAATGAGTGTGTGTGTGTGTGAATGAGCGTGTGTGAGTGAGTGTGTGAGTGTGTGTGAGTGAGTGTGAGTGTGTGAGTGTGTGAATGAGTGAATGTGAGTGAGAGAGATAGAGAGAGAGAGAGAGAGATTCTTTCTGCACCGCTCCTGACTGGAATGTGGACCCTGGGAAAAACCACAGGGTTCTCAAAGGTCTCCCAGGGATTTTGTTGCCTGTGCCAAATGATTCTCACTCTTGCCCAGTTTTAACCTATTGTGTGTTGAATATCCACTGTTTGGCTCACTCTATTAGATGCGCAGTTGGCTAAATGTAGTGATCAAATGCTGACAGCCTTGATTCATGCCAACAATAGTTTAAAATAATTTGGGGCCTTTAATAGACTGATTCCACGAGCCACTGTTTGTCTCTTGCAACCCTGTCTCTGTGCCTGAGTTTTTTATTAGACTGAGTGCTAATTGAAAATATCCTGTCAGTTAGATTGGTGCTCAGTTTTCATTGCTCCCTCAGTTCCCACAGAGTTTTCACAGGCCTTTGACTTAGTCTGAAGATGGTGTTCAGACATTTTCTTTACAAAGAACCTATAGTAGGAGTAAGTTAAGAAACAATATGGCTCTTCAATCAATCAGAATCAGGGTGTCTGGGGTTGTGGGGAGAAGGCAGGAGAATGGGGTTAGAAGGGAGAGATAGAACAGCCATGATTGAATGGTGTAGACTTGATGGGCCGAATGGCCTAATTCTGTTCAATAGACAATAGACAATAGGTGCAGGAGTAGGCCCTTCGAGCTAGCACTGCCATTCAATATGATCATGGCTGATCATTCTCAATCTCAATCAGTTCCCATCACTTATGAGAATCTGATCAATCTGGCAGCAATTCCAAACTAAAGAGGGATTGATAAGTTGATTTATGGATTCCAATTTTTTTTATATGTTCAAAAAAATGTATATTCCCAAGGAACAAGGCTTTTACATTTCACAGTGAACAGGCAAATCTGGTTTCAGTAGTATCTAAGACATGTCGCACTTAAAAACAATTCACTTCCACTTGAGTGGACAAGTCTTAACATTTCTTGATGTCTCAGTGTGTGAAGAGTGTTTTAGTGCTGTATCTTTACCTGTCTCTCAAGAAAAGGTGGGTGAGAAGGTTATGGCGAGGAGGGAATCTTGGGCAGGGGTCCTCGAGGGCTGCCGTCCAGTTTAAAAAGACACAACACTTCTTCCACGGGGCTTGCTACCGACCAGTTGATTCTCTGTATCTCAGCTCGGAGCCTTTGCAGATGTAAAGCCGATGCCTGGCACTCCACACCACCTACTGGACTAGATTTCATAGAAATTAGAACGGAGATGAAGAGGGATTTCATTAGTCAGAGGGTAGTGTATCTGTGGAATTCATTGCCACAGACGGCGGTGGAGGCTAAGTCAATGGATATCTTTTTAAGGCGGAGATTGGCAGATTCTTGATTAGTGCGGGTGTCAAGGGTTGTGGGGAGAAGGCAGGCGAATGGGGTTGAGAGGGAAAGGCAGATCAGCCATGATTGAATGGCGGAGTAGACTTGATGGGCCGAATGGACTAACCCTGCCCCTGGAACTTATGAACTGATGAATTTATGAACTAACAACATGTTCAAATATGTTACACGATCAAATATTGTGTTATTTCCGATACTTAATGTGTTAGCTCCATTGATTCCATAACCAGTGACTTGTGAATCCATAAAGATTGTGATTTTTCAAGATTTCATTTGGCGACTTTGTGCAATAGGTGAGCTAAATATTGAGGTTGTAATACCTTGTGTATTCATGCGAACATTACAAGGACATCAAGATAATGGGTGGTCAGAGCATTTGTGAGTTAAGCCTTTATTGTTGTTCGTAGGTTCTAGGAGCAGAATTGGGCCATTCGGCCCATCTAGTCTACACAGCCATTCAATCATGGCTGATCTATCTTTCCCTCTCAACCCCATTCTCTTGCCTTCTCCCCATAACCCCTGACCCCCGTACTAATCGAGAGTCTGTCTCCTTAGCTCGATGGTCCTGTGTCCTTCTGCACTGGGGATACCCCAGCCGAGATCTGAGGGAGATTTAAAAAAGATTAAGTTAATTTGACAGCAATTAAAGTCTGACTCAGAAAGGGAATGTAAAAGTCAAAAATATAAGCTTGGTCTTTTTAATTAATGTAGGCCAACACACTGAACTGAGGAAGTGTTCTGTTTTCATTGTTTTATATTGAAACTTAATGATGAATTGAACTGGTGGAACAAAATGATTATAATGTATTGCCCTGAATAATGTATTGTCTGAAGAAGGGTCTCGACCCGAAACGTCGCCCATTCCTTCTCTCCCGAGATGCTGCCTGACCTGCTGAGTTACTCCAGCATTTTGTGAAATAAATACCTTCGATAATGTATTGCCCTGTCTATTCACTTTCAAATAGAATAATTCCGTGAATCATTCATAGTCTGGTGGTACGTAAATGAAATAGAGCTCTTAAGGATAGCGGAGTCAGGGGGTATGGGGAGAAGGCAGGAACAGGGTACTGATTGAGAATGATCAGCCATGATCACATTGAATGGCGGTGCTGGATCGAAGGGCCAAATGGCCTCCTCCTGCACCTATTGTCTATTGTCTATTGTCTATTGAAATAACATATTGAAAATACTCAGAAGGTCAGCAGCACTTGCAGAGGGACAGAGTTGGTAACGTTTTATCAGAACTGGGAAAAGGTTAGGGGTAAAGTCGGTTTAGAAGGCAGTGGAGGCCAATTCTCTGAATGCATTCAAGAGAGAGCTGGATAGAGCTCGTAAGGATAGCGGAGTCAGGGGGCATGGGGAGAAGGCAGGAACGGGGTACTGATTGAGAATGATCAGCCATGATCACATTGAATGGCGGTGCTGGCTCGAAGGGCCGAATGGCCTCCTCCTGCACCTATTGTCTATTGACTATTTAAAGTCTTTTGGTATGGTATTGTACTTTATTTGTCACACATACCGAGCGAGGTACAGTGAAATTAATTTTTGTACACACTGCAGTATGTATGACTGCACATAACCACATATTAGATTAGCATCTCAGATGCAGTACGTGTGTGTAGCAGTAGTACACTGAGACAGTATACAGAGTCGCCATCTTCAAGTCCCAGTTTTGTAAGTCTTTTCTCCAAAGGTGCATAGGGGCAGCTCAGAGTCATTGCTTGTTATCATTGCTGGCTCACAACTCCAATCACCCTGCTTCCACCCAAAACGTCACCCCTTCCTTCTATCCAGAGATGCCGCCGAGTTACTCCAGCATTTTGTGTCAATGAAAGGACTGCTGGGACTGTTCTTGGGGACGTGACATTACCTTGACGGGCTGCACGGTTCCCTTTGTGTCTGAATGAATCAGCAAGTGAGGGAGATGGTAGATTTTCAGTCTCCCCAACAAAACATCACAGTTTTGAGCAGTGAAGGTAATAACAGCTATTCTTCAAATAGAGCAGCTGGGATACGGAGATTAAACGCAACATGCTCAGATAAAGGAAAGGGCTTAGAGGACGAATTTGCTTCTATCATTTGCTCCGTTGTGACATTTAATTAAAGGATGCTGGGTTGTGTAATCTTCTTGCCTTTGAGCTTTCTCCTTGTCATCCTGGAAGGATGTTGTGTTCTCCTGGTGGTTGGATGGTTTAGGATGGTTGAAGGGGGTTTGATGGATGGATGAATGAGGAAGGTTTCAGCAACTTGGGAACGGCAAGAATGGATTTGTGGACGGTCGGACTGCGACTCTTCCAAGTGAATGTGGGGCTGGCCTTAATTGGGATTCCTTCCGTTCCCCACACTGTCAACATTGGAGAGACTCTTATGTATTCCTTGGATGTGGGATTCACATCACCAATTGGTGTCCGAGACAAATTAATTGCTGGACTTTTCAGAGGGCAAATTAGAGTCAATCAGATCAGTGTGAGTGGAATTGCCTTGAGGAAGAAGGATCCTGACCTGAAATGTCAACGATCCCCTTAGAAGACTGAGGGGGGATCTTATAGAAACATATAAAATTCTTAAGGGATTGGAGAGGCTAGATGCGGGAAGATTGTTCCCGATGTTGGGGGAGTCCAGAACCAGGGGTCACAGCTTAAGGATAAGGGGGAAGTCTTTTAGGACCGAGATGAGAAAACATTTCTTCACACAGAAAGTGGTGAGTCTGTGGAATTCTCTGCCACAGAAGGTAGTTGAGGCCAGTTCATTGGCTATATTTAAGAGGGAGTTAGATGTGGCCCTTTTTGCTAAAGGGATCAGGGGGTATGAAGAGAAGGCAGGTACAGGCTACTGAGCTGGATGATCAGCCATGATCATATTGAATGGCGGTGCAGGCTCGAAGGGCCGAATGGCCTACTCCTGCACCTATTTTCTATGTTTCTATGTTCTCCAGAGATGCTGCCTGTCCCAATGAGTTACTCCAGCACTCTGTGCAAACTAACATCTGTGGTCCCTTGTCTCTGCCATGAAATTCTTGCTTGTAGCAGCATAACAGGTCTGCAAACACAGAATTCACTGATATAAAATGAACCCCCAAAAAATCAATAGATTCAAAAACCCCAATACTAGTGCAAAAAAAGCTCAAAGTCTTTAGTGCCACCAACACAGTTGATAGTTTCTAGTTTAGTTAGAGTTTGCACGGGTCTAACTGAAAGGCCTAGGCAGAATGTATTCTTGTGTAAACCAGCATCTGCAGGTCCTTGAGTCAATGGATTGTCTTTAAGCCACACTGGTAAAGAACACCAGATACTCTTTAGAGTCATCGAGTGACACAGCATTGAAACAGGCCCTTCAGCCCAACTTGCCCACGCCGGTCAACATGTCCCAGCTACACGAGTCCCACCTGCCTGCGTTTGTCCCATATCCCTCCATACCTGTCCTATCCTTGTACCTGTCTTAACTGTTTCTTAAACGGTCGGGATAGTCCCAGCCTCAACTACCTCCTCTGGCAGTTCGTTCCATACACCCACCACCCTTTGTGTGAAAAAGTTACCCCTCAGATTCCTACTAAATCTTTTCCCCTTCACCGTAAACCTGTGCCCCCTGGTCCTCGATTAACCTACGCTGGGCAAGAGACTGTGCATCTTCAAGTTCATCAGTAAATCAACTTGAGTTTTCAATTACTTTCAATGGCAAAATCTATCACGAGAGATGGGGTTTTTTTCCATTTATATATTTACACTGTGTTTGTTTTTCTTCTCCTTGCAAGGATTGAGTGGAATATATTTACAAGTAAATGGCTTCCTCTGTTGCTACTTTATTTTTTGGCTGGGCTTTTGCAGTACCTTCCCACTGGGTGATAGCCTCCTTGTATGGGTGTTTCATTCCACTGCTTGTTGCTCAGCTTCGGACCAACATGTTCCAAGTGCAAAGATTTACGAGGATGTTGCCAGGATTCGAGAGCCTGAGATATTGGGAGAGGTTGAGCAGGCTGGGACTCCATTCCTCAGAGCGCAGGAGGAGGATGAGGGATGATCTTATAGAGGTGCACAAAATCATGAGAGGAATTGATCGGGTAGATGCACAGTAGTATCTCATGCCCAGAGTAGGAGAATCGAGAACCAGAGGACATAGGCTTAAGGTGAGGTGGGGAAATATTTAACAGGAACAGGCAAGGGGTAACTTTTTCATACAAAGGGTGGCAGGTTCATGGAATGAGCTGCCAGAGGAGGTAGTTGAGGCAGGAACTATCTTAATGTTTAAGAAACATTTAGACAGGCACATGGATCGGAACGTTTTAGAGGGATAAGGGCCAAGTGTATTGATTGATTAATGATCAATCAAATTGATTAGTGCGGGTGTCAGGGGTTATGGGGAGAGGACGGGGGGAATGGGGTTTAGGAGGGAGAGATAGATTAGCCATGATTGAATGGTGGAGTAGACTTGATGGGGCCGAATGGCCTAATTCTGCTCCTATCACTTATGAAATGCAGGCAGGTGGGACGAGTGTGGCTGGGAGATGTTGGCCGGTGTGGGCAAGTGGGCCTGTTTCCAAGCTGTAAGACTCCATAACTCTAATTGTCCAGCAGAAATGATGGATCCTCACCAGCTGAGAAACCTTTGGATGTTGTACAATTCCCAATCCTCACCGGAACACACAGGCTGAGTGGCTATAGAGGCAGGTGCTCACACAACATTTAAGAAGTATATGCAGCTAAACACTCCAATTTCCAGGGCGTTGAGTCAAGTATGGGCAAACGGGATGATGGGTGAAATGACTAATTCTCACGGGCGGCACGCCAAGAAGCAAAATAATACCATTTATAACCAACATTTTAAATTCTTTACAATGAGCAAAAAATATATTTGGAGCGTACACATACGGCAGAAGCATAAAATGCAGTAGACACTTGTTATAGTGGACCAGAGTGGAGGGGAATGGTGTACGTTATTGCCAATTGTTTGCTATAACTGAGGAAGGTATTATCACTGTAGTTGGAAGAAAGAACTGCAGATGATGGTCAGTACTCACAAAAGGACACAAATTGCTGGGGTAACTCAGTTGGATCTCTGGAGAACATGGATAGGTGACATCGGGACCGTTTGTTCAGACTGAATCAGTCTGCTGAGTTACTTCAGTCCTTTGTGTCGTTCCATCCATACTGATGCTGCATTTCGTCACCAGATATCACACGGTCTGTTTGACTCGGCCGTTACCGCGGCTCACGTCGGTGCCCCTGGCTGTCAACTCTTTCCTCAGGCCGCCACCACGACAGGGCGCGTCTGGTCAGCATGGGGCTCCCTCCCTGAATCCCTCTCAGCCTGTCCTATCCATCTACCTGTCTAAATGTTTCTTAGCCGTTGCGATAGTCCCTGCCTCAAATACCTCCTCCGGCAGCTGACTACGGGCGCCGTCTGTACGGAGTTTGTACGTTCTCCCCGTGACCTGCGTGGGTTTTCTCCGAGATCTTCAGTTTCCTCCCACACTCCAAAGACGTACAGGTGCGTAGGTTAATTGGCTGGGCAAATGTAAAAATTGTCCCTAGTGGGTGTAGGATAGTGTTAGTGTGCAGGGATCGCTGGGCGGCGCGGACCCGGTGGGCCGAAGGGCCTGTTTCTGCGCTGTATCTCTAAATCTCAAAAATCTCAGCTCGTTCCATCCATCCACCACCCTTTGTGTGAAAAAGTTACCTCTCCGGTTCCTATTAAATCATTCTCCCCCCTCACCTAAAACCCATGTCCTCTGGTCCTCGACTCACTTACTTTGGGCAAGAACTGCGTGTTTACACGATCTATTCCTCTCATGATTTTATACACCTCTATAAGATCATCCCTCATCCTCCTTCGCTCCAGGGAGTTGAGTCCCAGCCTACTCAACCTCTCCCTCGAGCCCAGGCAACATCCTTGTGAACCTTATGCAATAGAACACAGTCTTTTCAGGATATCTGAACAGCGAGAATAGTTTTTAATTGCTTTCTGCTCTCGTTATGCAAATGACAGCGTGGAGGGGGCTGTGAAAGGGTGCCCCCCTGTGTGGGGACAGGACGTGGGCCGCGTTGGCTTCTGGGATTGCATCTTTAACTCTGCGTGTGTGCGTGTGTGCCGGTCTCTCTCAGACTTCCTCAATCAGCGCTCTTGAAAGGCTGCCTGTCATCGCCCCTCCATCTCCGTGTCCTCTCTGTGTGAGCACCTGCAGGGTGACCATGTACATCTTCATCGCGACACATGAGGAGAGTGTCACGCCCAGCTCACTTGGAACCAAAGGGCTTTGAAAATGCGCAGGTGCCCATTTAAAATCCAGCCGCGGAGAGTCGAGGGCAAATAGCACGCCGAGATTTCAATACCTGAAGATGGCAGCGGGGTTTTGTTTCCGAAAAGCAATTAATGTCATGGAGTGCTACAGCACGAAAACAGGTTCTTCAGCCAAACATGTCCACACCAACCAAGATGCCCAAACCACACTCATTCCACCCGGCTACGTTTGACTCAATTCCCTCTAAACCATTCCTATCCGTTCACCTGTCCAAATGGATGTGTGTGTCTTCTACATTTTCATCCAAATTATCTTAGTTTAATAATAATAATAATAATGTATTTTATTTATATAGCGCTTTTCATACACTCAAAGACGCTTTACAGAGATTTTGAGAACATAGGGAAATTAATAAATAGATAAATAAGTAAATAAATAAATGAACAGAGAAAGGAGACAGTAGGTGAGGTGACCTTCAGTGGTTGAAGGCAGTACTGAACAGGTGAGACTTCAGCGATGTTTTGAATGTGGTGAGTGTGGGGGAGTCTCTAACGGTTTGGGGTAGTGAGTTCCATAGGGTGGGAGCAGCGATGGAGAAAGCCCTGTCCCCCCAGGATCTGAGTTTAGTCCGGATGTGGGGGGATAGGAGATTGGCAGCGGCAGAGCGGAGGGTGCAGGTGGGAGTGTGCCTGTGGAGGAGGTCGGTCAGGTAGGATGGGGCCAGGTTATGGAGGGCTTTGTAGGTTATGAGGAGGATTTTGTACTGGATTCTCTGGGGGATGGGGAGCCAGTGGAGTTTATAAAGGACGGGGGTGATATGGTCACGGATCGAGGTGTGTGTGAGTAGACGGGCAGCGGAGTTTTGAATGTATTGAAGTTTAGTTTAGAGATACATCGCAGAGACAGGCCCAAGACCCACCGAGTCCGCGGTGACCAGCGATCCCCACGCACTAATACCATCGTACACACACACACACACACACAATAGACAATAGACAATAGACAATAGGTGCAGGAGTAGGCCATTCAGCCCTTCGAGCCAGCACCGCCATTCAATGCGATCATGGCTGATCACTCTCAATCAGTACCCCGTTCCTGCCTTCTCCCCATACCCCCTCACAACGCTATCCTTAAGAGCTCTATCCAGCTCTCTCTTGAAAGCATCCAACGAACTGGCCTCCACTGCCTTCTGAGGCGGAGAATTCCACACCTTCACCACTCTCTGACTGAAAAAGTTCTTCCTCATCTCCGTTCTAAATGGCCTACCCCTTACTCTTAAACTGTGGCCCCTTGTTCTGGACTCCCCCAACATTGGGAACATGTTTCCTGCCTCTAATGTGTCCAATCCCCTAATTATCTTATATGTTTCAATAAGATCCCCCCTCATCCTTCTAAATTCCAGTGTATACAAGCCCAATCGCTCCAGCCTTTCAACATACGACAGTCCCGCCAAGGGACAATTTACATTCATACCAAGCCAAATGGCCCACAAACGTGTACGTCTTTGGAGTGCGGAGATGGCAGAGAAACACACATGCAGGTCATGGGGAGAAGGTACAGACTCTGTAAGGACAGCACCCGTAGTCAGGATTGAACTCTGGCACTGCTAGGCAGCAACTCTACCGCAGCGCCGCCACGCCTCCCTCACTGATAGAAACCACAAACAGCAATGGGCCCAGCACTGATCCCTGAGGCACGCCACTAGTCACAGGCCTCCAGTCCGAAAAACAATCTTCCACCATCACTCTCAGCTTCCTTCTATGAACCTAGTTCTTTGTTCAGTCAACTATCTCTCCCTGGATCCCATGCGATCTAACCTCCCACAGCAGCCTGCCTTGTGGATCCTTACCAAACGCCATGGAGCCTTGTCAAATGGGAAAGTAGTTGATTGCCTTTCTCGGTTGATTAGTATGAGGGTGGAGTCCGTCCTCCCTGTGAGTAATCTTTATGAGGGTTTCATTCTGAGCAGTTGGAGTGCTGTTGACAATTCGGGTCATGACACGGCAGGAGGTTGTGGTAACAATAGAGAGATTGAGGTGTATAAAAAATCATGAGGGGAATAGATCGGGTAGATGCACAGAGTCTCTAGTGGCAGAGTAGAGGAATCGAGGACCAGAGGACATAGGTTCAAGGTGAAGGGGAAAAGATTTAATAGGAATCTGAGGGGTAACTTTTTCACACAAAGGCTGGCAGGTGTATGGAGCAAGCTGCCAGAGGAGGTAGTTGAGGTTGGGACTACCCCAACGTTTAAGAAACATTGGGATGGATAGGACAAGTTTGGAGGGATATGGACCAAACGCAGGCAGGTGGGACTAGTGTAGCTGGGACATGTTGGCCGGTGTGGGCAAGTTGGGCCAAAGGGCCTGTTTCCACACTGTATCACTCTATGACTCTATAACTCTAATGCAGAAGAGACTTCCCAGTATGTTGCCTGGTTTGGAGGGAAGTAGTTCTAAGGGCAGATTCGATAGTTTGAGTTTATTCTCACTAGAATGTAGGTGGCTGAGGAATGACCTGACAAGAGGCTGGCACGGTGGAGCAGCGGTAGAGTTGCTGCCTCACAGCGCCAGAGACCCAGGTTCAATCCTGACTATGGGTGCTTATCTGTACGGAGATTGTACCTTCTCCCTATGACCTGCGTAGGTTTTCTCCGAGATCATCGGTTTCCTCCCACATTCGAAAAAGAGGTACAAGTTTGTAGGTTAATTGGCTAGGTATAAATGTAAATGTAAAATTGTTCCTAGTGTGTGTAGGATGGTGTTAATGTGTGGGGATCACTGGTCGGTACGGACTTGGTGGGCCGAAGGGCCTGTTTCCGTGCTGTATCTGTAAAAAAAAAGAGGTTTAGAAAATGATGAGGGAAATAGATAGGATAGGTAATCAATATTTTGTTTTACCCTGGCCAGGGGTGTCTAGAACAAAGGGGCACAGGCTTAATGTGAAGGGGGGATCGGGGGGAACTAAAGGGGGTATGAGTGGGTTTTTTTCCCCTCAGAGGGCAATGTTTTATCTGGACTGAGCTGCCCAAGGAGAGGGTAAAGACAACGTTTAAAAGGCACTTGGACATATGTAGGCAGGAAAAGCATGGATCGATATGGGCCTAACACAGGCAAATGGGATTAGCATGGACCGGCATTAATGTCAGCATAGGCTAGGTGGATTACGAGGTCTCGTTTCTGTGTTGTATGATTTTATGATTTAGGAATTTAGATGGAAGAGAGATTCTTTGTACCCCAGACAATGGCATTGCAGCAAAGTTCCGCATCTTGTTTTCAGAAAGAAGATGAGGTTATTAAGTCACTTGGCAACCACATTTTCTTTTGAAACAACAAAGAGGCAGACCTTTGTATGTGATTAGAGTACTGCTCAATGCCTATCTTTTAGCCTCATGGTTGAAAAGACCTTTCTGACAGTTAAAATAATTAAAAAGCATTAATTAAATCTCCATGGCATCCTGCATTCATTTCTCTCTTTCTTCCCCTCTCCCTCTCTATTCATCCCTCCCTCTTCCCTTCCTTCTATCTCTCTTCCCCTCTCTCTCTCTTTCTCTCTCTTCCCTGCTGTCTTCATTCCACCGCTCTCTATCTCTATTTCCCTGTCTCTATTTCTCTCCCTTTCCATCTCTCTATCTATTCCCCCTCTCTCTTTCCCCCTCTCTCTCCCCCCTCCCTCTCCCCCCTCTCTCTCCCTCTCTCCCTCTCCCTCTCCCTCTCCCTCTCCCTCTCCCTCTCCCTCTCCCTCTCCCTCTCCCTCTCCCTCTCCCTCTCCCTCTCCCTCTCCCTCTCCCTCTCCCTCTCCCTCTCCCTCTCCCTCTCCCTCTCCCTCTCCCTCTCCCTCTCCCTCTCCCTCTCCCTCTCCCTCTCCCTCTCCCTCTCCACTTCCCCCCTCTCCCCCTCTCCCCCTCTCTCCCTCACCCCCTCTCCCCCTCTCCCTCTCTTCCCCCTCCCCTTCCTCCCTCTCTCACCCCCTCTCCCCCTCACCCCCTCTCCCCCTCTCCCCCTCTCCCCTCACCCCTCTCACCTCCTCTCTCCCTCACCCCCTCTTTCCCTCGCCCCTCTCCCTCTCTTCCCCCTCCCCTTCCTCCCTCTCTCACCCCCTCTCCCCCTCACCCCCTCTCCCCCTCTCCCCCTCTCCCCTCACCCCTCTCACCTCCTCTCCCCCTCACCCCCTCTCCCCCTCTCCCCTCACCCTTCTCATCTCCTCTCTCCCTCACCCCCTCTCCCCTCTCCCTCTCTTCCCCCTCCCCTTCCTTCCTCTCTCACCCCCTCTCCCCCTCAGTCCTTCTCCCCCTCACCCCCTCTCCCTCTCTTTCCCCCTTCCCTTCCTCCCTCTCTCACCGCCTCTCCCCCTCACCCCCTCTCCCCCTCACCCCTCTCACCTCACCCCCTCTCCCCTCTCCCTCTCTCTCCCTCTCTCCCCCTCACCCCCTCTCCCTCTCTTCCCCCTCACCCCCTCTCCCTCTCTCTCTCTCCCTCATGTATGTATATATGCAGTACATAGTATTATATATTCCCTCCTCACCCTCACGCCCTCTCTCTAGTCTCCTCTCACCCCGTGCCTGAGGCAGAGTTGTGGCTGCAGAAAGTGCCGGGATGTCACGTACTTACCTGAACAGTAAACATTGTCTCGGCTGGAAGATGGAGTAGAAAATATAATGAGAATTGATGCAACATTGTTGAATCCAGAGGTTTTGTCACCAGCTATCTGAAGAGTAATAGCATTGTGCGACAGAACCTGTGGATTGAATTCACTGGGCATATATTACAGGTTGAAAAAAATCTGTTTCCAACAATTGTCCCAATATTGATTTTATTTACATTTTAAAATGATAGTCTTTTTGAAGAACTGGTTTTCATGGTTCTAATTTCCCATACCAGTCAAAGTATCTGTGCTTGATTTATAAAAGAATAAAATCTCTGCAAACATTTTCTATATGGATTCATAGAGTCATACAGCACACAGAAACAGGCCCTTCAGCCCAACTTGCCCATGCTGACCAAGATGCCTCATCTAAGCTAGTCCCACTTGTCTGCATTTGGCACACTAAACCTTTCCTATCTATGTATCCGTCCAAATGTATTTTAAATGCTGTTGTAATACCTGCCTCAACTACCTCCTCTGGCAGCTTTTTCCATAAACCCACCACTCTCTGTGTGAAAAAATTACCCCTCAGGCTACTGCTAAACCTTTCTCCTCTCACCTTAAGCCTTTGTCTTCTGGGATTTGATTCCCCTACTCTGGGTAAAAGACTGTGAATTCACCCCCTACCCATTCCCCTCATGATTTTATGCATCTCTATAAGGTCATCCCTCATCCTCAAATTCAAATTCAAATTCAAATTCAAATTCAAATTCAAATTCAAATTCAAATTCAAATTCAAATTGCTTTTATTGTCATTCAAAAATAGATTTGAATGAAATTGTCATTACCATGCAGTCACAAACAATAAAGTCCTCGACTGATCTGAACAGTGCAACCAATTTTTGTGCCTTTTGCATCGCTATTTATGCACACAAATGAACCTTGATTGGGTCACAAAACGCTGGAGTATTTCAGCGGGTCAGGCAGCATCTCTGGAGAGAAGGAATGGATGACGTTTCGGGTCAAGACCCTTCTTCAGACTTCAGTCAAGTCCATCTTCTCTCCAGACCTGCTGCCTGTCCCGCTGAGATACTCCAGCATTTTGTGTCTATCTTCGGTTTGAACCAGCATCTGCAGTTCCCACCTCCACAACCTTGATTGGGTGTGTTATTGAAAGTTGCATCACAAATGCATGTGATCATGGCTAACCCTCGGTCAAAGCACCACCTTCCCCCTCCCTCTCCCCACTCCCTAATCTCCACCGCCTCCCCGAAGAAGCAGCTGATCCTTCACTGCGCCAGAGAACTGGGTTCGATCCCGATCTCGGATGCTGTCCGTGTGGAGTTTGCGGGTTCTCCCTCTGACCGTGTGGGTTTCCTCCGGTTGCTCCGGTTTCCCCCGCACCCCAAGGACAATAGACAATAGACAATAGACAATAGGTGCAGGAGTAGGCCATTCAGCCCTTTGAGCCAGCACCGCCATTCAATGCGATCATGGCTGATCACTCTCAATCAGTACCCCGTTCCTGCCTTCTCCCCATACCCCCTCACTCCGCTATCCTTAAGAGCTCTATCCAGCTCTCTCTTGAAAGCATCCAACGAACTGGCCTCCACTGCCTTCTGAGGCAGAGAATTCCACACCTTCACCACTCTCTGACTGAAAAAGTTCTTCCTCATCTCCGTTCTAAATGGCCAAATGGACGCGTGGGTTTGTGGGTTGGTTGGCTCTGAATTGCCGCTAGTGCGTAGGGAGTGGACGAGAGAGTGGGATAACATAGGACTAGTGTGTGAATGGGTAATCGATGGTTGGCGTGGGCCGAAGGGCCTGTTTCTGTGCTGTATCTTTCAATCAATCAATCAAGAACAAAGTTCCTTCCAGCTTGAACTCTTGGTCCATTCTCCATGTGAGTTGCTCTCATATGATCTTTTTAAAATATTTGATTAACCGTGCTTTACAAGCCTGTATCTTTTATCACTACATCTTCTGGATTTTTATTACTGATATTCAGCTGGATGAGCGCCAACATCTGTGGATGTGGCTGAAGTATATTGAAACCAAAGCTTGATGGAAAGAAAATTGTTGTTAGGCAACGGGTAGCTTCGTTTCTTAAATTACACATACAGCTTGTAAACAGGCCCTTCAGCCCACCGAGTCCACATCGACCACATACTAGTCCTATGCTAAGGGTGCTGTCTGTACGGAGTTAGTACGTTCTCCCCGTGACCTGCGTGGGTTTTCTCTGGGTGCTCCAGTTTCCTCCCACACTCCAAAGGCGTTCAGGTTTGCGGGCTAATTGGCTTTGGTATGTTGTAAAATTCTCCCTCAACACAGGATAGTGTTAGTGTACGAGGTGATCGCTGGTCGTCATGGACTTGGCCTGTTCTCGCGTTGTATCTCTAAACTAAACTAAAATGACTCTTTCCGATGCCTCTCAGACCCAAGACATCAGTCATCGACCTGTTGATGCGGTGTTGAATTTTGATCAGTGCATTTACTACATTGACGCTGCTGAATAACCACCTGGAACTGCTGTCAGAAGACCACCAGGTGCTCTGAATTAGCCGGAGAAGTGGAAAGCATTATTTTGGCATTTTGGAGAGGGGATTCCGGAGTGGTTGACAATGGCCACTTTGCCTGGAGGATTTCACCTGATGTTGGGTGGTGAACATCGGACACGCAGGTGAACGATTGGCGAGCATTTACGTTCGGAAAATCTGTCAAAGTTGGTGGCTGCACAAAATTGATGTTTTAAAAAAGGAACTGGCTGCCACCGATGGTGGTGGAGGGGGATATGGATGTTATATGTTTGATAGGCCTTTGGATAGGCACTTCATTAGCAGAGAATGGAGGGATATGGATCACAAACAGGCAGAGGAGATTAGTTTAACTTGGGATCATGTTCAGCACAGACATTGTGGGCTGAATGGCCTATTCCTGTGCTGTCTAGTTCGATGTTATATGTTCGTAATAGAGGCCATTACTCCAGAGTGTTTTTTACACCGTTAATTCCAATGAAATATGAATGTGGGGAATGGTTCCTCGGGACTGTATTACCATTCAGTACAAGGTCAAAAGTGATAGGAGTAGAATTAGGCCATTCGGCCCATCAAGTCTACTCCGCCATTCAGTCATGGCCGATCTATCTCCCCCTCCTAGCCCCATTCTCCTGCCTTCTCCCCATGACCTCTGACACCCATACTAATCAAAAATCTATCTGTCTCTGCCTTAAAAATATCCACTTCAGCAGTCTGTGGCAAAGAATTCAACAGATTCTCCACCCTCTGACTAAATAAATTCCTCCTCATCTCCATCCTAAAAGAATGATGGCTGCTGTCTGATCTAACTCCATTCACCTTCCTTTTCTCCACGTTCGATAGCATCTCTGGTTAAACCAAAACTGCCCGTTCTCAAATTAACAGTTGGTCTGGGTGTCAGTTGTAGGTTGCAGGAGATCGCTTCTAAATCCACTACGTGCAGAATTGTTTTTCTGAATTTAATCCCATAAAGTCTCAGTGTAAGTTGTAAGCTGTGTCAATTAGCATAACGCATTCACCCGCCTGTTAACATGATAGTTGTACCTCGGGCAGCGTTACAGCAACAAAATCAATTCTCGCCTGCCATTGTGACCGAGCGAGAGGTGACCTTGAAGAAGTGCGCAAGATTTTAAACTGTGGGGAGAGTAAGTAGACGATATTGCCTCGCCGTCAGGATACGAGACTCGGAGGTTAAGGTCTTCATGTCATAAAGGGGTTTCAAAGAAATGGAGATGGAGATTTTTGGTCAGTGAGTCTACGACCAAAAGCACCTGTGGAGAATAAACCTGTGGAGAAATTTATTTTACGGAGAAAGTGGTTAGAATGTAAATGCTCGATATCGTGGCTGAGCAAATAGCAGAGGTGAATTTAAAGGGAAACTTGGTAACTATGCGAGAGAGGATGGATGGGAAAGTTGTGGTGATGGGATTGGATGGTGTGAGGAGACAGAAGTACTAGGATAGAACACTGGGGCCGAATGGTCCATTCCGATGGTGGAAATGGTGAAACGGCAATCAGCTCGTTTTGACATTTTCGATAAAAGGCAGATTAGATCAGGAAGTTGTTTTTTTGCATAGAATGTAATACTGGGGGGATGGATTGAAGGGCAGGGGGTAATTCCATGAAGAGTTGGCAGCAAGTTCCAAAGTAGCCTTTCTCATTGCGGGCCACATTCCAACTATAACAAATTTTCACACCAGCTGGGCAAGTGTACAGTCAAGATTTTTAAATGTGGCCTGGAGCCTCTTTAGTATAGTTTTAGTTGCAAGATATAGCGTGGAAACAGAGTCCAGACCGATCAGCGATCACCCCACACACTAACACTATCCTACACGCGATAGCAGCAATTTATAATTATACCAAGTCGATTAGCCTTCAAACCTGTCAGTCTTTGTTTAGTTTTATTTAGTTTATTGTCAGGTGTGCCAAGGTACAGCTTGCCAAAGCTTTTGTTTGGAGTGTGGGAGTACCCAGAGAAAACCCACGCGGTCACAGGGAGAACGTACAAACTCTGTACAGGTACCACCCGTAGTCAGGATCGAACTGGGATCTCTGGCGCTGTAAGGCAGCAGCTCTACCACTGCGCCACCGTGCCGCCCAGTGGAGCATAAAACATTGTACCCGACGGCTGAGCAGAGTTCCGCCAAAATGTGAGTTGATGGCCAGGTACCACTTTGCAGAGTACGCTGCATGTTTAACTGTGTACAATGAGATGGGCTGCTGGTGCCACACTCAGTGTGCACATGGTACAGAGGGTCGCTTTCACTGTGTAATACCCACTAGTCTGTTTGTCAAGCACCTACCGGATTCATTACCTTTGTCGCATTGTACGGGCTGTGGGACTTGAATTAAATCATTAGCTGCCGGTGCAATGTGAAGATAGTTCAGAGTTGGAGAATACGGCAGGAAATAAACAGACTGCAGGGTGTGCTGAGGCTGTGTGGCAGTTCTGTGGCTTCTTAGACTTCTGCCACATGCCATGTGTTATGTGGGGCCAGGGTTTGAGTTGGATTGCATTTATAAAGTGCCGTAACATAGAAACATGGAAACATAGAAAATAGGTGCAGGAGTAGGCCATTCGGCCCTTCGAGCCTGCACCGCCATTCAATATGATCATGGCTGATCATCCAGCTCAGTAACCTGTACCTGCCTTCTCTCCATACCCCCTGATCCCTTTAGCCACATCTAACTCCCTCTTAAATATAGCCAATGAACTGGCCTCAACTACCTTCTGTGGCAGAAAATTCTACAGACTCACCATTCTCTGTGTGAAGAAATGTTTTCTCATCTCGGTCCTAAAAGACTTCCCCCTTATCCTTAAGCTGTGACCCCTGGTTCTGGACTTCCCCAACATCGGGAACAATCTTCCCGCATCTAGCCTCTCCAACCCCTTAAGAATCTTATATGTTTCAATAAGATCCCCCCTCAGTCTTCTAAATTCCAGCGAGTATAAGCCTAGTAACGTGGAGGCAGCACCCATTTTAGAGTTTAGAGATACTGTGCCTAAACAGGCCCTTCGGCCCAACAGGTCGGCGCCGACCAGCGATCCCCGCACACTAACACTATCCTTCACACACACACACACACTGGGGACAATTTACGATTTTATCGAAGCCAATCATCCGACAAACCTGTACTTCTTTGGAGCGCAGGAGGTAAACAGGAACACCCGGAGAAAGCCCACGCAGGTCACGGGGAGAACGTACAAACTCCATACAGACAGCGCCTGTAGTCTGGATTGAACCCGAGTCTCTGTCGCTGTAAGGCTGTAAGTCTACACTGCACCACCGTGCCCAATTCACCCATCCTTTTTCTCCAGAGATGCTGCCTGACCCGCTGAGTTACTCCGGCCCATTGATGTTTCACTGAAGAGGTTGTCAAGCAAAATTAATTCTGGAGCCATAGAACATAAAACGGTACAGCACAACAACAGGCCCTTCGGCCCACAATGTATGTGCTGAACATGATGCCAAGACCATCACTTATTATACCTGCAGACAGGGTGAGAGGGGAAAGATTTAATAGGGACCTGAGGGGCAACTTTTCACACAGAGTGTGGTGGGTGTGTGGGACAAGCTGCCAGAGAAGGTAGTTGAGGGAGGTACAATAACAACTTTTAAAAGACATTTGGGGAGATACATGGATAGGAAAAGTTTAGAGAGATATGGGCCAAACATAGGCAGGTGGGACTAGATGGGGCATCTTGGTTGCCATGGGCAAGTTGGGCTGAAGATCCTGTTTCCATGCTGTATGTCCATGACTATGACATAGCCCATATCCCTCCATTCCTGCAGATCCAAATGCAAAAGTTCTTTAAATGCCCCTGAAGTATCTGCTTCAAGTGCCACCCCCGGTAGTGTGTTCCAGGCACTCACCTTCTCCTGAGTAAAATATTTGCTGCACATATCTCCTATAAGTTTTGCCCCTCTCACCTTAAAGCTATGCCATCTAGTGTTTGAATTTTTCCATTCTGGGAAAAAAAACCTGACTGTCCACCCTCTCTATGCCTCTCAAAATTGTATATACTTTTATAAGGTCCCCCTGCAACCTCCGCCATTATAAGAAAACAATCTGAGTATGTTCAACCTCTCCAAAGCCTTCTAATCCTGGTATCATCCTGGCAAACCTACTCCAACACCCACCAAAAGGGTCTCGACCCGAAACGTCACCCATTCCTTCTCTCCTGAGATGCTGCCTGACCTGCTGAGTTACTCCAGCATTTTGTGAATTAATACCCACCAATCCTAGTATCATTCTGGTAAACCTACTCCAACACCCACCAATCCAGGTATCATTCTGGTAAACCTACTCCAACACCCACCAATCCTGGTATCATCCTGGCAAACCTACTCCAACACCCACCAATCCTGGTATCATTCTGGTAAACCTTCTCTCACATGGGGGTGACCAGAACTGCACACAATACTCCAACTGCGGCCTAACCAAATTCTTATAAAATTGCAAGGAAACAGCTTTCGTAAAATAATCATAAATGAGGTTTTTTATTTAAAGACCTGGGAGTGAGGCAGAGTTGAAACATCAGGGTTGAGGCAGCCAAAGGCAGAGACAGCATGATGGCCGATGAAAGTTGACAACTTTGACAAGGGAGGCACTGGGGTGGCGCAGCGGTAGAGTTGCTGCCTCACAGTGCCAGAGACCCGGGTTTGATCCGGACTACGGGTGCTAATCTGTGCGGAGTTTGTACGTTTTCTCCTCGTGACCTGCGTGGGTTTTCTCCGGGATCTCTGGTTTCCCTCCACACTCCAAAGATGTACAGGTTTGTAGGTTGATTGGCTTTGTATATAAATGCAAATTGTCCCTAGTCTGCGCGGACTCGGTGGGCCGAAGGGCCTGTTTCCGCGCTGTATCTCCAAACTAAACTAAACTTGCAAGAGGCTAGAGGTGGAGACGCGGAGAGATTTGAGGTCATGTTGCATTAGACAAGCTCCAGGTAGCGGTAGGTAATACCTCAGCTAATCATGCCTCATGTCTGAGCTGCAGGCCGTGACTGAGATTGATTTTCTACACACAATTTGTCTGTAACTATTCTCCATTCACTGCAATTTTTCTGCGGTAATTGCAACACTTTTACAGCAGAAGGTTGTGCCTTTTGATCCTTGCGAGTGTGGTTCCTTCATGAGATGACTTTCTTCATTAGTTCACGAGTTATAGGTGCAGAATTGGGCCGCTCGGCCCATCGCGTCTACTCTGCCATTCAGTCATGGCTGATCAATCTTTCCCTCTCAACCCCATTCCCCTGGCTTCTCCCCATAACCCCTCACACCCGTACTAATGAAGAGTCTGTCAACCTGTGCCTTCAAACTATCCATGGACTTGGCCTCCACAACTGCCTGTGGCAATATATTCCACAGATTCACCACCCTCTGATTAAAGACATTCTTCCTCATCCATCTGAAGGTACATCCTTCTATTCTGAGGCTATGAGCTCTGATCCTAGACTCTCCCACTAGTGGAAACATCCTCTCCACATCCACTGTATCCAGGCCTTCCATCCAGTACCTAGATTATGGGGTGCTTGTCACCAATCTGCCTGTCCACCAACCATCTTACCAGCATATTTGGGGCCAAGTAGTCCAGAAGAGGGGCGTATGAAAGAACTGCAGATGCTAGTTTAAAACAAAGATAGACACAAAATGCTGGAGTAACCCAGCGGGACAGGCAGCATCTCTGGATGGTCTAGGTTTACTAGGTTAATTCCCGGAATGGCGGGACTGTCATATGTTGAAAGACTGGAACGGCTTGGCTTGTATACACTGGAATTTAGAAGGATGAGAGGGGATCTTATCGAAACGTATAAGATTATTAAGGGGTTGGACACGTTAGAGGCAGGAAACATGTTCCCAATGTTGGGGGAGTCCAGAACAAGGGGCCACAGTTTAAGAATAAGGGGTAGGCCATTCAGAACTGAGACGAGGAAAAACTTTTTCAGTCAGAGAGTTGTGAATCCGTGGAATTCTCTGCCTCAGAAGGCAGTGGAGGCCAATTCTCTGAATGCATTCAAGAGAGAACTAGATAGAGCTCTTAAGGATAGCGGAGTCAGGGGGGGTACGGGGAGAAGGCAGGAACGGGGTACTGATTGAGAATGATCAGCCATGATCACATTGAATGGCGGTGCTGGCTCGAAGGGCCGAATGGCCTCCTCCTACACCTATTGTCTATCGTCTATTGAGATAAGGAATGGGCGACGTTGCGGGTCGAGACCCTTCTTCAGACTCTATCCAGGCCTTCCACTATTCGGTAAGCTTCAATAAGGTTCAACCCCTCATCCTCCTGAACTCCAACGAGTACAGGCCCATTTAAATTTCTGTGTGAATGGGCTCGGTCTGTTGTGGACCTAGTTATGTATCATTCATGTACCTCTCCCTTGTCTCTAACTCATTAATGTGACAGTGCAACCTTTGCTGATGCACACATGAGGTAGCCAGCACGTTGCCTGCGTCACGGCAGCGATCGCTCAAAAGGAGAGGATGAACAACTGATTGTGGATACTGTTCGAGTGGCGCAGCGGTAGAGTTGCTGCCTCACAGCGCCAGAGACCCAGGTTCGATCCTGACTAAAGGCGGCACGATGGCGCAGCGGTAGAGTTGCTGCCTTACAGCGAATACAGGACTCAGGTTCGATCCTGACTACGGGCGCCGTCTGTACGGAGTTTGTACGTTCTCCCCGTGACCTGCGTGGGTTTTCTCCGAGATCTTCGGTTTCCTCCCACACTCCAAAGACGTGCAGGTATGTAGGTTAATTGACTGGGTAAATGTAAAAATCGTCCCTAGTGTGTGTAGGATAGTGTTAAAGTGCGGGGATGGCTGGGCGGCGCGGACTCGTTGGGCCGAAGGGCCTGTTTCCGCGCTGTATCTCTAAATCTAAATCTAAAATAAAAGACTACAGGTGCTGTCTGTACGGAGTTTGTACGTTCTCCCCGTGACCGCGTGGGTTTTCTCCGGGCGCTCCAGTTTCCTCCCACGCTCCAAGGACGTACAGTTTTGTGGGTTAATTGGCTTCCGTAAATTGTCCCTGGTGCGTGGGATAGAACTAGTGTACGGGTGGTCGCTGGTTGGCGTGGACGCGATGGGCTGAAGGGCCTGTTTCTACGCTGTATCTCTAAAACTAAAATTTCCACGTTGAATGATCTTTATTTGATCTGCATTATCCGCACAAGAATAAGATCCACAAAAGAAATCCAATAAACACATTCAGCTCATTCTGAAGTTTTATTTTATTGTTTATGGATCTACATCCAATCCTTTACAATGATTAAACAGATAATGTGGCAATCACATTCTGCACAGTAAGCTCTTGAAAATACAAAGTTATTCACTCAGAAAATGTTGACCATGATCCCAGGGGACTTCTGTTACTCCATCAGGGATCATTTACATTCACCAGACTTCTGCCTCATAGAAACGGTGGCACATTATCTATTCCTTAATTGTGTGTAGAGATCGCAGCAAGACCAGCATTGATTAATATTGTTGTATAATTCCATGTATCATGTAAACATCAGTGTATAAAATCATGGGAGGAATAGATCGGGAAGATGTACAGAGTCTTTTGCCCAGAGTAGGTGAATTGAGGACTGGAGGACATAGGTTTAAGGTGAAGAGGAAAAGATTGAATAGAAATCTGAGGGGTAAAGTTATCACACAAAGGGCGGTGGGGGGTATGGAACGAGCTGCCAGAGGAGGTGGTTGAGGCAGTGACTATCGCAACGTTTAAGAAGCAGTTAGACAGGTAGACAGATTTGGCTGGATATGGACCAAATGCACGAAGGTGGGACTTAGTGCAGCTGGGACATGTTGGTCGGTGTGGGCAAGTTGGGCCGAAGGGCCTGTTTTCACGCTGTAGCACTCTATGCCTGCCCATTGCTAATTGCCCTTTGAATAGTGACTGCCCCTTCTTGGGCACACTCTGTGGGCAGGTAAGACTCAACCATATTTGCATCATCGGTTGTCTTTGAAGAGCTCTGCAGATCCAGGTCGGATTGGATAAAATCAGTAGATTTAATTCCCTAAAGAAGGTCAATAAAGCAGATGGTGCTTTTATAGCAGTGCACCAGTTTTATGGGAGCATTACTGATATTAGCTTTCCATTCCAGATTTCTGCAATAAACTGAGTTTAAGTTCTGCGGCCTCTGTGGCATTCCAAGTCCACCATAAAAGCCACAATGTCATACTCTGACATCTATGATGCCGCTTGGAGTGCATGGTCCTCTCAATTCTACGGACAGTTAGGACTGACAAGGCGATGCCTTATGCTTGATTATCCACAGTGAAACATGAGGCCAAAGATAGAAACAAGGAAATGCAGATGCTGGTTTACATAACAGGACACAAGGTGCCGGAGAAACTCAGCGGGTCAGGCAGCATCGCTGGAGGACATGGATAGGTGACGTTTTGGGTCAGGGCCCTTCTTCAGACCGATCAGAGGAATACTGACCCGAAACATCACCTCAAGGGCCAGGACCTTCTTCACTCTGATTGAAGGGGGGGGGGGGGGGGGGGGGGGGGGGAGAAGGGGGGGGGGGAAGAAGGGGGGGAATCCGGAAGAGAGACAGTACATGGGTGGCAGGTAATAGGTGGACACAGGCGAGGGCTTTCTCTTCGACAGGTAGATAGTTGGAACAAAGGCCAGAGATTAAAGCAGGAGGCGTGAGAGGGGTGCAGTATTCTTGAAGATGCAATCCTGTCGACATGCATTAGCATGTTTTTTTTTGTTTCTTTCTTGTGAAGCAGTTTAGTTTTAGGTTAGAGATACGGCATGGAACCAGGTCCACTCTGAGCAGCAACCCCCCGTACTCTATCCTGCACACTGGGGACAATTTACAGAAGCCAATTAACCCACAAACCCGCACGTCTTTGCAATGTGGGAGGGAAACCGGAGCACCCGGAGAAAACCCACATGGTCGCGGGGAGAACGTGCTAACTCCGCGCGGACAGCGCCCGTCGTCAGGATCAAACTCGGGTCTGTGGCGCTGTTAGGGCAGCAACTCTACCGCTGCGCCACCGTGCCGCCCCGTACCAAAGACAACCGATGATACCCATTACAGTAAGTTGCAGATGCCTTCTGCTTTTCTGGGAGTTGCCAAATTATGAACGGTTGCAGGAGGCACACAGTTAACACATTGGTGCCCTTTTGGTCACCGAGGGAATTAAAATGATTCCACATCATAATTAACCTTGTGCCACATGACTTCAATAGTCATTCCATAATGTTGCCCAAACCCATTTGTGAAATTGTTATTATTTTTAGATAATATGTTTAATTATACACAGTTGGTACAGAATGATCAGGTCATGCTCCCAAGGTTCCTTTGCATGCATGTCACTGCAGCCAGCGTTATGCAGTTAAATTACGAGAAAAATCATCAAATCTGCACTAATATTTCCTCCCTGTGTATATCTACTGCAAATGTATTACATGCATCTCGGAATGGAGGTTTGTTGCAAGGTTTATATTCCCAGTGTGGCACAAAAGACAAACACCAGATCTAAGCCGGAAATCTTCATACCCCCTTGTTTATTGAGGCAGATTCAGACCATCCAGCAGAGGCTGGGAGAATTAGCAGCAGGGTGAGTATTTTAATTGGCACATAATCAGGCCATTTCCTTTCATCCAAATTAAAGGGTTGCAAAAATGTCTGCTGTAATTTTAATCAAGATGTGTAGCACCTCTCTGGCAAGGCTTTGTTCCTCCCGGTTTGTGATCAGTGCACCAAGTGGGCAAGTGCCTTCGAGACACAAGTTGTTGGTTTGAAGCTCGTTTCAGAGAGTGAGATCTGGTCAATGGACAAAGGACAAGGGCTGTAGTCAAACCTCGCCTTTAGGGCAGCACGGTGGCGCAGCGGTAGAGTTGCTGCCTCGCAGCGCCGGATTCGATCCTGACCACGGGTGCTGTCCGTACAGAGTTCGTACGTTGTCTCTGTCTGAAGATGGGTCTCGACCCGAAACGTCACCCGTTCCTTCTCTCCAGAGATGCTGCCTGTCCCGCTGAGTTACGCCAGCATTTTGTGTCTACCTTCCGTTTAAACCAGCGTTTCCTCCCTACACTCTCCCTGTGACCGAGTGGGTTTTCTCCGGGTGCTCCGGTTTCCTCCCACACTCCAAAGACGCACAGGTTTGGAGGTTAATTGTCTTTGGTAAAGATTGCAAATTGTCCCTGGCGTGTGGGACAGTGCTAGTGCATGGGGTGATTGTTGGTCGGCACAGACTTGCAGGGCCGAAGGGCCTGTTTCCACGCTGCATGTCTAAAGTCTAAAGTCTGTATCTATAGTTACGATTTTCATTTTCAGTTTGTGCCTTGGGTTACACCACACGACTTTGAACATGACTACTATTGAAGCTACTGAAACATTGTGGAAAGGCATTGTTTCTCTCATTTCTTGTATCTTTCCGATCTGTGGGCTGTATGGCTTTTTACAGAATGGTTTTGCATTAAACTCCGGCTAATTAGTCTGTTAAATAGCTCCAGTTTACACATTCAAATGTGCACCATTCAATCCCTTATCTGTGCAGTGGAACGCAGCTCTGTCTTCAAATTGATTGTCAGGCATTCCAAACTATCTGCTGTAGAATTTTTACTGATGACATCCACGATCATGTTTTTAACAGGCCACCCTGTTTTCTTTTAAGATTCTCTATTATTATGAATGGTGTTGGCGGCTTCCTCTGTTGTAGATTTCCGCATGTTATTAAGGAAACACGCACTCTCATCTTCCAGAATAAATGCCCAAAGCATTTGGCAAGTTGGGTCACACCAACGACTGTTATCGTTACAAAGACTCTTCACACCCCTGCAACAGTCTGTTCGAACTCCTTCCATCGGGCAGACGATACAAGGCCTTCTACGCCCGCACCTCCAGACTCAGGAACAGCTTCATCCCCAGGGCCATAGCTGCTATGAACCGGTCCTGCTGAACCGGATGGCCACAACGCATAGATCAACTTGCACTTTACCCTGTCTAAAAACTGTTACAATTGTTTCGTTTCGTTGGGTTGTTGTTAATTACTTAAATTATTGCATCGTATGGGAGGCGCATTCCCAATCTCGTTGTACCCCTGGGTACAATGACAATAAAGATATATTGTATTGTATTGTATTGTATTGTTACAGTTCAAGGATCTTTATGGTCTATGGTCTTTGAAGAGAAGCTTTCTGAAGAAGGGTCTCGACCTGAAACGTCACCCGTTCCTTCTCTCCAGCGATGCTGCCTGTCCCGCTGAGTTACTCCAGCAGTTTAGAAACATAGAAACATAGAAAATAGGTGCAGGAGTAGGCCATTCGGC
>NC_135975.1:7033499-7116803 GCF_053455715.1 Rhinoraja longicauda
AAAATGCCTTATTGTTCATCTCAAGAATACTTATAGCACCGACTTCTGTTCAATGATGTAAAATGTCCCATGGTGTTTCTCAGAGCCATATCAAACAAAACTCTTGATGTGGAGCTTAACAAAGAGGGATCGACACAGGTGACCCAGTGCTTGGTAAAGGAAAAAGGATTTAAGCAGAGGCTCGGAGGGGGGTGACAAGGCCCCAGTGATAGAGTAAGGGTGGCAACGAAGTGCCAGAGGCCATAGAGCTAGGTGAGCTGGTGGAACAACCATAGCACAGGTAAAACACACATTGGTCCCAGTGCCAGACACAAAATGCTGGAGTATCTCAGTGGGACAGGCAGCATCTCTGGATACAAGGAATGGGTGACGTTTTGGGTCGAGACCCTTCGTCAGTCTCTAGGGCCATGCACAGGTTTTCTAGTTGTCCAGTCCATCAGAATTTTAGATGTCAAATGCTCCCCCAACCCAATGTTAAGACCATAAGACACAGGAACAGAATTGGGCCATTCGGCCCATCAAGCCTACTCCACCACTGAATCTTGGCTGATCTATCTTCCTTCTCAACCCCATTCTCCCGCCTTCTCCCCGTAACATTTGACGCCCTTCCTAACCACGAATCTATCAATCTCCGCTTTAAAAACACCCAATGTCTTGGCCTCCACAGCCATCAGTGGCAATGAATTCCACAGATTCACCACCCTTTGGCTAAAGAAATCCCTCCTCATCTCTATTCAAAAGGTACGTCCTTTCATTTTGAGGCAGTGTCCCCTGGTTCTAGACTCTCCCATGACTGGAAACATCATTTCCACATCCACTTTATTTAGTCCTTTCATTATCCCGCAGGTTTCCATGAGATCCCTCTGTTGCCTGACTGTGTGTCTGTCTTTGGTATCGAGCAGCATCTGCAGTTCATTTCAACATTAAATAAGAAAGGTTCGGCGAATAATCAATTGGGTGGGGGGGGGGGGGGGGGGGGGGGGGGGGGGGAGGGGAGGGAAAGGGATAGTTTCCTTTGTAGGAATCGAACCTGTTGATGGGGTTGGGGTGGGTGGAGTGAGAGCAAACACTGTTGCTCAAAATGATCAAATATACATAGAATATTAAATTTTTCAAAGAGCTGAAGGACTCCTGTGTTCTTTCCTTTCTATTTGACATTTCTCCTGCCTGTGCAGACATGGGCGATCTGTAAAGAGAGGTTTATCTATTATTCAGGCCAACGGTGTTTATTAGCGTGCTGTGATTTTCTCTGGTCCTGTTGCCGTTACGATGCCTGAGCTGCCAGTTTCTACGTTGCACCACTTTACCGTTGCCCAGCGCTAGGATCCAGACCCTGTCTTCACTCAGCGTCTGTCAGACGCTGATTTAGGGGAGGGCCGTTAACCTTTCAGCGAGTTAACCAATCCATAAATATCAAGACGGGACCACGAGAGACGCAGAAACTGTAACCTGGAGCAGAATAAAGTGGTAGGCGTAACACCATGGCGCAGCGGTAGACTTGCCGCCTTGCAGCGCCAGAGACCCGGGTTCGATCCTGACCACTGTCTGTACGGGGTTTGTACGTTCTCCCTGTGACCCTGTGGGCTTTCTCCTGGTGCTCCGGTTTCCTCCCGCACTCCAAAGACGTACAGGTTTGCAGGTTAATTAGGTTTAGTGAGTTGTGAAATTGCCCCTAGTGTGTGTAGGATAGTGCTGGTGATTGCTGGCTGGTGCAGTCTCGGTGGGCCGAAGGGCCTCTTTCCACGCTGTATCTCCAATATCTAAAAGCAAACGTGCTGGAGGAACTCTCCAAGTCAGACTGCATCTGGGGAGAATCTTGGGCGAAGACAAACAGGAACTCAACCATCCCTCTGCCTCCACAGATGCTGCCTGACCTGCTGAGTTCTGCTGCTAGTTTGTGTTTTGTCCCATTGATATCAGTGTGGGCTTGATGGAATTGCTTGGTTACAGCGGTCTTCAACATCGTCAGCGCAATCTATATGTACCTGAAGATGCTGGTTACGTAGTCTCAGCTCTGGAAAGCCCTGGAGAGCGTTGTGGAACATAGATATAATAATAATATTCATTTATTGTCATTGCAACGAGTACAACGAAATTTAAAAAATAGCCAATCCTGACGGTGCGTAAAAACATATATGCAATAAATGCAAAAACAAATAAATACAATTATATTAAGTACAAAAGATTTTTTAACAGTGTTGCCTAGTGCAGAAGGTAGTGTTCAGTTCTCGTATGGCCCTGGGGTAAAAACTGTTCTTAAGTCTGTTTGTTCGGGATTTGATCGACGTGAAACATCGACCAGAGGGCAGATGAACAAACAGACGGTGGCCGGGGTGGGATGGATCTTTTATTATTTTGCCTGCTCTACTGAGGCAGCGTAGGCTGAACAGGTGCTCCAGGGAGGGCAGTGAGCAGCCGATGATCTTCTGGGCCGTCGTGATGACCCTCTGAAGGGCCTTCCTGTCCTTTTCTGAGCAGCTGGCATACCATGTGGTTATACAGTATGCCAGCACACTCTCGATGGAGCAGCGATAGAAGGACATCATGAGCTTCTCCTGCAAGTTGGTTTTCCTGAGGATCCTCAGGAAGTGGAGTCTCTGCTGTGCCTTCTTCACTGTGGTGATGGTGTTGGTAGACCAGGTAAGATCCTCTGCGATGTGCGTACCCAGGAACCTGAAAGCGGGTACCCTTTTGTAAAGGTGTGGCAGTAAAGCCAAGAGTCACTATTTTTTCTCCAATCTAATTCCAAGAATCCGACAATTCAAAAGGTTTGTATAAGAAAAAACTGCAGATGCTGGTTTACACATTGGACATTAGACAAAACAAAACTGGAGTAACTCAGCGGAAACGTCACCTATTCATTTTCGCCAGGGATGCTGCCTGACCCGCTGAGTTACTCCAGCTTTTTGTGCCTACCTTTCAGTGTAAACCAGCATCTGCAGTTTTTTCTTATACAAACCTTTTGAATTGTCGGATTCTTGGAATTAGATTGGAGAAAAAATAGTGACTCTTGGCTGTAACAGAGTCTCTGATCTTGCAGAGATCAAATATGCAGAGTAAGGACCAAGTTATCTGCAAAGTAGAGCATAAAAGATGGCGATGCAGAGAAGCCTTTAAGTTTTGACGAAGGAAAAGAAAATGTTGTGGACTTCTCCAGCAATGTATTACACCGCACACTTGTTTCACCTGTGACATGATTGTGAGAATAATGTGGTGGACATTTTAAGAGAGCAAGGACCCAGGAAATAACTGTGAAGGGTGATGGGTTGTAGAGGAAGGAACTGCAGATGCTGGTTTAAACCGGAGATAGAAACAAAATGCTGGAGAGAATAGACAATAGACAATAGGTGCAGGAGTAGGCCATCCGGCCCTTCGAGCCAGCACCGCCATTCAATGTGATCATGGCTGATCATTCTCAATCAGTACCCCGTTCCTGCTTTCTCCCCATACCCCCTGACTCCGCTATCCTTAAGAGCTCTATCTAGCTCTCTCTTGAATGCATTCAGAGAATTGGCCTCCACTGCCCTCTGAGGCAGAGAATTCCACAGATTCACAACTCTCTGACTAAAAAAGTTTTTCCTCATCTCTGTTCTAAATGGCCTACCCCTTATTCTTAAACTGTGGCCCCTGGTTCTGGACTCCCCCAACATTGGGAACATGTTTCCTGCCTCTAACGTGTCCAACCCCTTAATAATCTTATACGTTTCGATAAGGGATGGGGTCTGAGGAAGGGTCTCGACCCGAAACGTCACCCATTCCTTCTCTCCAGAGGTGCTGCCTGTCCCGCTGAGTTACTCCAGCATTTTGTGTCTATCCGAGGGTAATGAGTTAATGTGTTTCTTTTTTTTAGCCGTGCTTGGGGAGAGGAACATTAAATGGTGCAACCACAATCATTGTGGTCGGGATGCTGAAAATGCACAATGAAATCCCACAATGAAATCCAATGCTTCTTGACCAGAAATCATAACTGGTCATAGAGTGACAGGGCTCCATGTTCAGGTCTATTCCATGTTGGAAAGGCTGAGGTGGGCAGCGGGAAAGCGACCAGATGGACCTGTGTCCCGTCAGTGCTTTAACGAGTGATGCCGAGAGAGCTCTGGGTATTGGATGGAAGTAATTAAAAGCAGCACTCCAGGATTGAAACGTTGTCAAAACGGACGCCTTGAAACCACTTGATTTTGTGAGTTAAATTCATTTGGTCCACTGACGTCCTTCAGAGAAGGGAGTCGGTTGAAAGGGGGCAGCATGGGAACAGGCCCTTCGGCCCGCCGAGTCCAGGCTGGCCATCGATCGGCCGTCCATAAGTGATGGAAGCAGAACGTTTACATCTCCCTGATACAAGCCGTCACTGATGCCAGGTTGCCTAGCGACAGTGCACCATCACTCCCCCCCTTTGTGCCCCCGCTCTCCACACAATGAGGCCATTCGGCCCATCAATCTTCTCCGCCATTCAACCGTGGCTTGATCTAGCTCTCCCTCCCATCCCCATTCACCCGCCCAATACCCCTGACACTAGTTCTCACTAGGGTCCACGCTGCCAGCTTTAAGTGCCCTCCCTGCCAACCAACATTGGGCTGGCTGCTGACACCACTCTTTGCTGGTTAACAGCCTTGCGGCAGCGACTGCTTTTATCGGGGGAATGCAAACTTGTAATCGCTTTCATTCTGGAGTCCAAGCCGCTTGAAGTCATTCTCCCGCTGGATAATATTCCGCAGCTCCCATTCTCCGATGCCCTTGTTGGCCCTGTGCACTCTGCCCCTGCCCTGTGTTGCTGCATGATGCAATACAGCGATGTGCTTTGTTTAATTCACTTCTCCACGGCCGTGCCAGGAATTGTGAATAGACTTGAAGACGCAGGAAGTCAGAGGGACACAATATGGAACACGATCCAGCGTATACATAAACCCTGCTGGCAGATGTGAGATCATGGAACGGCTGCCTTCTGTTTTCTATTATTAGTTTTGGGAAGTGTTTGTCAGACAGTAAAATCCATCTGTGGATTTTACTCTTTCCCGGCAACTCGTTTTGTTTTGAAACAACAGTCCCTTGGGCTCTTGGAAACCTCACTGGGATCATTATTGGTGTAGTTGCCAGCACTCCATCAGAGAGAGCCCTTGAGTAGAGCACAGAGTGCCGGAGGAACGCAGGGGGTCAGGCAGCATCTGTGGAAGGAATGGGCAAGCAATGTTTCAATACAATACAATACAATATATCTTTATTGTCATTGTACAGGGGTACAACGAGATCGGGAATGCGCCTCCCATACGATGCAATAATTTAATTAGCTAGTCAGTATTCATTTAAACAACCCAATGAAACAAATCGGAACAGTTTTAAAACAGAATAAAGTGCAAGTAGATCTATGACGGTTTGTGGAAGTGGGGAGAAGGCCTGAAAAGAGGGCAAGGGTGGGACAAAGTCAGGCAATTGATCGGAGGATGGTGGCGCACTGGTAGAGCTGCTGCCTCACAGCGTCAGAGACCCGGGTTCCATCCTGACTACGGGCGCCGTTTGTACCGAGTTTGTACGTTCTCCCCGTGACCTGCGTGGGTTTTCTCCGAGATCTTGGGTTTCCTCCCACCCTCCAAAGGCGTACTAGTTTGTACTTCAATTGGCTTCGGTAAAAAAAAATTGCAAATTGTCCCTAGTTTGTCATATCATCATCATATATACAGCCGGAAACAGGCCTTTTCGGCCCTCCAAGTCCGTGCCGCCCAGTGATCCCCACACATTAACACTATCCTACACCCACTAGGGACAATTTTTTTAAAACATTTACCCAGCCAATTAACCTACATACCTGTACGTCTTTTGGAGTGTGGGAGGAAACCGAAGATCTCGGAGAAAACCCACGCAGGTCACGGGGAGAACGTACAAACTCCTTACAGTGCAGCACCCGTAGTCAGGATCGAACCTGAGTCTCCGGCGCTGCAATCGCTGTAAAGCAGCAACTCTACCGCTGCGCTACCGTTTGTGTAGGATAGCATTAATCTGCGGGGATCGCTGGTCGGCCTGGCCTCGGTGGGCCGAAGGGCCTGTTTCCGTACTATATCTTTAAAATAAAAAATAAACGAGGAGACGGTGACAGTTCAGGGGAAGTTGCTTCCCGGGTTATCAGGCAACTGAATCATCCTACCACAACCAGAGAGCAGTGCTGAACTACTATCTACCTCTTTGGTGACCCTCGGACTATCCTTGATTGGTCTTTATTGGCTTTACCTTACACTAAATGTTATACCCTTAATAAGTATCTATTTCCTGTGGATGGCTTGATTGTAATCACGTGTTGTCCTTCCGCTGACTAGACAGCACGCAACTAAAGCTTTTCACTGTACATCGGTACACATGATAATTAACCGCCTATTATTCTCTTGAACGCTACACAACACTAACCTTAATTATAAACTTTAGTTGAGTATAGGAGCAAAGAGGTCCTTCTGCAGTTGTACAGGGCCCTAGTGAGACCGCACCTGGAGTACCGTGTGCAGTTTTGGTCTCCAAATTTGAGGAAGGATATTCTTGCTATTGAGGGCGTAGGTTTACTAGGTTAATTCCCGGAATGGCGGGACTGTCATATGTTGAAAGACTGGAGCGACTAGGCTTGTATACACTGGAATTTAGAAGGATGAGAGGGGATCTTATCGAAACGTGTAAGATTATTAAGGGGTTGGACAAGTTAGAGGCAGGAAACATGTTCCCAATGTTGGGGGAGTCCAGAACAAGGGGCCACAGTTCAAGAATAAGGGGTAGGCCATTTAGAACTGAGACGAGGAAAAACTTTTTCAGTCAGAGAGTTGTGAATCTGTGGAATTCTCTGCCTCAGAAGGCAGTGGAGGCCAATTCTCTGAACGCATTCAAGAGAGAGCTAGATAGAGCTCTTAAGGATAGCGGAGTCAGGGGGTATGGGGAGAAGGCAGGAACGGGGTACTGATTGAGAATGATCAGCCATGATCACATTGAATGGCGGTGCTGGCTCGAAGGGCCGAATGGCCTCCTCCTGCATCTATTGTCTATTGTCTATTGTCTATTGTCTATAAACTTCTATGGATTGTCCTTGGTTGTGGAGGCCTTTTGAGAATGTGTGAGGTTGGGTATGAAGCAAATATGGTGTGACTTGATGGGAAAAGGTTGGGGAGATAATGAACAGACATCCAGTTTGATTTAGCCATTAGTCCCACATGAGTACTCGACATGGTCTATTTTTGCACTAGTGTTAACCATAACACTGGGCCCCGAAGGGCCTGTTTCTATGCTTTATCTTTTAATCATTCAATCAATACATTGGGTTAGGACAGGAGATTTCTTTCCTCGAGCTACACTGATGAATCAGATGGGTTTCTGCTACAACACAGTGGCTTCATCATCTCCGGTTATTGCTTTTTAAATTCCATACTTTATTTAATTTCCTGAAATTTAATTTTGCAATTTCATTCAAATTAATTAAAGATTCTAATTCTCCAGCCACCGTGGCTAAATGGCTGCCAGTGCTTCGAGATTCTATCACGTGTGTGTCAGAAGAGGTTGCGAGCTTGAAACAATCTCTCCAATCCAAAGTACTCTCAATTCCCTGTGAGTTGTTGAACATTGCCTGGGTACTGAATTAAGGTCCTGTGGACCTCTGTGTGTTGTCCCATGATAATAGGAGAGGGAGAGAGAAGATGAGGCTCTCTATGTAAATGAGTGGTATACGGTTTGTTTATGCGGTTACTAAATGTGCTCTCCCATCCCAGAGGTCTCAGAGATGGAAGCGGGTATCCAAATGCAACCAAGGCCTTTCTGGGTTGGAGGGGTTGCCAGGGACTGTAGTACTGAAGCAGAGCATGGCTTGGTCATGCTTGGGTTGGCCATTGGGAAGAGCTCGCATTGAGCATGCTAGACTAAAGGCCATTAATGGAGGCTGGCGTTATGGCATTGAATAGAATTCTCTGTGGCTTCAGCTGATGAAATGGGTAAGGAACCAAACTCAAATATTCCCTTTGCGTAGAATACAAAGTGCTGAATTTAACAGGAATATATATTTCACCTTTGCTCAGTCCGCCTGGGCCTACGTGATCTCCCGGTTGCCAAACATTCTATCTCCCATTCCCACACTGATCTTTCTGTCCTGGGCCTCCTCCAGTGTCAGAGAGAGGCCCAGCGCAAATTGGATGAACAACACCTCATATTTCGCTTGGGAAGCTTACAACCCAGCGGTATGAATATTGATTTCTCTAACTTCAAGTAACGCTGGCATATCCCCTCTCCCTCCATCCCTCCCACAACCTCGTCATCATGCTAGTTTCACTGTTGTTCTGTTGAGTTTCACTATCTGTATAACTTGTTATCGCCTACCCCACAGCCAACAATGGACCATTGTGGGCTCCACCTTTCCCTGATGATCGTTGCTTTTTGCATATCTTTCATTCATCTGTTCTATGTACCGTCTGTATCTCTTACTTCTCTTTCTTTTTTTAGAGACATTGTGCGGAAACAGGCCCTTCGGCCCACCGAGTCCGTGCCGCCCAGCGATCCCCGCACATTAACACCATCCTACACCCACTAGGGACAATTTTAAAAAAATATTTGCCCAACCAATTAACCTACATACCTGCACGTCTTTGGAGTGTGGGAGGAAACCGAAGATCTCGGAGAAAACCCACGCAGGTCACGGGGAGAACGTACAAACTCCGTACAGACGGCGCCCGTAGTCAGGATCGAACCTGAGTCTCCGGCGCTGCATTCGGTGTAAGGCAGCAACTCTACCGCTGCGCCACAGTGCTGCCCGCTAACTTTCCCCTGACTCTCAGTGTGAGGGAGGGACTCGACCCAAAAAGTCACCCATTCCTTTTACTCCAGAGATGCTGCCAGTCCCGCTGAGTTACTCCAGCTTCCTGCGTCTATCTTCGGTTTAAACCTGCATCTGCAGTTCCTTCCTCAACAAAGGGAAGTCTCTTTGGGCTCACTTTCAGTCTGGGAACTAGGAAATGGCTCCAAACAGCTCTGACTTTATTCATCTAAATATACACCCTGACATCACTTGCACTGATATCACTGTGGTTGCCAAGGATCAATGTCGCTGCCATCTGACCCCTGCAGCCTGTTACAGATCAGAAATTGGCAACTGCCGCGTTGTGTCGCAGAATGGTGCCAGTAAATCTTGCGATCTCTTGCTTCAAGTTTGTCGCCCTTTGATTCAGCGACTTACACTCAAATGCTTTAACCTTTAAAATCGTCCGCATCTATTTTCGGAACCATGTGAAAGACACGAGTATTTTTTTCCCTCAGCTGTTTTCATTTGTTTGATTTTGTACATAGCAATGTCAAAAAAAAGTTGTTCAATAGAAACAAGATCAGTACTCTAGAAACAAGCAACTGCTGATGCTGGTTTACACCAAAGATAGACACAAAGTGTTGGAGTAACTCAGAGGGTCAGGGAGCATCTCTGGGGGAAAAGGATGGGCGATATTTTGGGTCAATAGACAATAGACAATAGGTGCAGGAGGAGGCCATTCGGCCCTTTGAGCCAGCACCGCCATCCAATGTGTTCATGGCTGATCATTCTCAATCAGTACCCCGTTCCTGCCTTCTCCCCATACCCCCTGACTCCGCTATCCTTAAGAGCTCTATCTAGCTCTCTCTTGAATGCATTCAGAGAATTGGCCTCCACTGCCTTCTGAGGCAGAGAATTCCACAGATTCACAACTCTCTGACTGAAAAAGTTTTTCCTCATCTCCGTTCTAAATGGCCCACCCCTTATTATTAAACTGTGGCCCCTTGTTCTGGACTCCCCCAACATTGGGAACATGTTTCCTGCCTCTAACATGTCCAACCCCTTAATAATCTTATACGTTTCGATAAGATCCCTTCTCGCCACCCTTCCTCAGACTTTTACTAAAACCAAGTACTCAAACAGTACTCGGCAGTAACAGGCCTTTCAGCCCACAATGTCCGTGCCGAACATGATGGGCGGCACAGTGGCGCAGCGGTAGAGTTGTTGCCTTACAGCGAATGCAGAGCTGGAGACCTGGGTTTGATCCGGACTTGTACGGAGTTTGTACGTTCTCCCCGTGACCTGTGTGGGTTTTCTCCGAGATCTTCGGTTTCCTCCCACACACCATAGACGTACAGGTTTGCAGGTTAATTGGCTCGGTAAATGTAAAAATTGTCCCCAGTGTGTGTAGGATAATGTTGTTGTGCGGGGATTTCTGGTTGGCGCGGACCCTGTGGGCTGAAGGGCCTGTTTCCACGCTGTATCTCTTTAAAAAAAATAGATGCCAAGTTAAACTAATCCAATAACCAGCACTTCTTAATTATTAACTCTTTTCCTGGCAGCCTTACCTATACCGCAAGGTCTGTAGTAAAGGTTAATATTTGCCATAATGATGAACAAAATTGCACATCAAGGCTGTATCCCATCGTTAGTTTGGTCTGGTGTTATCGGTTGCCAATCAATGGTTTCCATCAACTGTGAAGCCATTCATCTAATGAACAGCCCATCAAATTAAATAACTCTCATTCAATAAAAGAGCAAGTGAAAAGATTGCTGTAAGTTTTTTTTCAATATTTCGCAGAATCCCTAATATAGATTAGATGTTCATGCTTCAGCGTGTTTAGTTTCGTGACACAGCACAGAAGCAGGCCCTTCGGCCCACCGAGTCCGCACCGACCAGCGATCCCCGTACACTAACACTAACACTAAGCTACAAACCTGTACGTCTTTGGAGTGTGGGAGGAAACCGGAGCACCCGGAGAAAACCCACGCAGGTCACGGGGTGAACGTACAAACTCCGTACAGACAGCACTTGTAGTCAAATCCGGGTCTCTAGTGCTGTAAGGCAGCAACTCTACCGCTGCGCCATCGTGCCGCCTTTACGTAACATAGGATACCAAATTGATTTTGAAATCTGTTGAATATTGAGGATGGTCACCCACAAAACATTAATTTCTCTAGGCCACAAGCTTGCTCAGTAACTGTGGCTCGGAATACGACTGGTCAAATTGTTTTAGATGGTATTCAAACTTCACAAAGTGCTGGAGTACGGGTGTCAGAGGTTATGGGGAGAAGGCAGGAGAATGGGGTTAGGACGGAAAGACAGATCAGCCATGATTGAATGGCGGACTAGACTTGATGGGCCCAATGGCCTAATTCTGCTCCTATCACTTATGATCTTATGAACTCAGCGGGTCAGACAGCGTCTCTGGGGATCATGGATCGGTGACGTTTTGGGTCAAGACCCGATAGGTGACGTTTTGGGTCGAACTATTCAGAGGTTGTTGCGATGTTTACATGCATGTGAAGAGCTTCATGAAGCTGCAACAGTGCACCCTGTGGAGAGGCCAATATTAAAGGACAACATTACAATTTCTGTCCTTCACTGAGATCGCGCAGATGCTAGAGTTTGCTCTCAGTTTCATCACTTACTGACATTGAAAAGCTAACATCTTGACGTTCATTATGAGGGCAACCTTGGGGATTTTATGGCTGAGAGCAATGTGCAGCATCCATTACTAAATCAGAGTGGTATTGTGTGGGTAACTTATGCCAGACGGGAGCCAGGATAAATTGGAAGCACAGTCTTGAGGCTGATTAAGCTGAGTGAACATTTCAACTATGCTGCACGTCCATTGTGACTGTTGCTTTTAATGCCAACATGTCTAATTATTTTCCTATGAGTAGTTACGGAGTAATGTTTAGTAAGTCGAACCAAGGCAGGGAGATTAGTTTAAGTTTATGTTTATTATTGTCATGTGTACTGACGTTATAGTGAAAAGCTTTGCTCATAAGATCTAGGAGCAGAATTAGGCCATTCGGTCCATCAGGTCAACTCTGCCGTTCAATCATAGCTGACATGTCATTCCCTCTCCACCCCATTTTCCTGCCTCCTTCCAATAAGCCCTGAAACCCTTGCTAATCAAGCATCTGGCAATCTCCGACTTAAAAATATCCATTGACGATCTCCACAGCCTTCTGTGGCAATGAATTCCACAGATTCACCACCCTCAGACTAAAGAAATTCCTCCTGATCTCCTTCCTAAAGGAACGTCCTTTTGTTCTGAGGCTATGGCCTTTGGTACTAGACTCGCCCACTAGTGGAAACATCCTCTCCACATTCACGCCATCCAAGGCCTTCCTTCCATTATTTGGTACATTTCAATGAGGTCCCCCCTCATCCTTCTAAACTCCAGCGAGTACAGACCCAGTGTCTTCAAACACTCATCTTATGTTAATCCAATCATTCCTGGGACCATTATTGTGGTTTTTTGGTTTTGCATGTTATCCAAATAGATCAGATAATACTAGGAAGTAGAGATACTATATATACACAATCAGGTCAAACTCTAGTATGATATAGGGAGCAAAGGGGTAGAGGTGAATCGGACAGCACCCGAGCTGATGGATGGCGTGCACTTCCAAGCTTCTGTACCTTCTGCCCGACAAGGGCAGGGAGAAGAGGAAATGATCGGAGTGCGACAAGACTTTGATTATGTTGGCTGCTTTGCTGAGGCAGTGTGAAGTGTAGATGGAGTCAATGGTGAGAAGTCTGGTCTGTGTGATGGACTGGGCCACATCTACGATTCTCAGCAATTTCTTGTGGTCGTGGGCAGGGCTGTTCCCAAACGAAGCAACGCTTTCTGGGTTGCATCTGCAGAAGTTTGTTCGGGTCATTGGAGACACAGCCGAATGTCCTCAGTCTCCTCAGGGAGTAGACGCGTTGATGTACCTTCTCGACAATGGCTCTAGGTGTTGGAGTTAGCTTTAGCATCTCTAAGTTGAACCCGGATCACATTGGCACAATTCTCCTTTCTCTACATTGAGTGTAAAAGAGAGCAAAGTCGTGTTTACAAATGGTCCAGGATTGGCCCAAATGCATTTTCTGAAATGTGGACATATTGGAAAACAGTAGCCCATGAGGATCTCAAAGAAAACAGAGGTGCTGTGAATTGTTAGATAATCCTTTGAGTCACGACAGACAAATACTGGTAAGGGCAACTTGCCTTGAAGATAGACACAAAATGCTGGAGTAACTCAGCGGGACAGACAGCATTGTGGGAATAAAGGAGTGGGTGACGTTTCAGGTTGAGACCCTCCTTCAGCCTTGTTGTGTTGATAAATTGAATCTATAGAATTGTAGAGTCATTGAACAACAAAACAGGTTCTTTGGCCCTTCGTCTGTGCTGACTAAGATTCCCCATCTTAGCTCGTCCCATTTGCCCGTGTTTGTCTCATATCCCTCTAAGCCTATCTGTGTAAATGTGCAGAAACGGCAGGACTTGGCTCACTTTAACATCTGAAACATGGCATCCTCATCAGTACTGTGTTCCCCCAGCCCTGTTTTAACCTTGTAACCCAGCATCTGCAGTTCCTTGCATCCTCTTGCATATAGTAATGAGTCTGTGTGTTTATACAGCAAATAAATCCTGAGAGCATTGAAACAGGCCCTTTGGCCCAACTCGTAAACGCCAACCAAGGTGCCCCAACTAAACTGTCCCGTTTGGCCCACATCCTTCTAAACCTATCCTATCCAAAAACTTGACCAAACGTGTAGGAAGGAACCGCAAATGATGGTTTGAACCGAAGGTAGACACAAAAAGCTGGAGTAACTCAGCGGGACAGGCAGCATCTCTAGAGAGAAGGAACGGGTCGAGACCCTTCTTCAGATCAAACGTGTTCTTTTAATTGCATCTCCTGCTGGAATCATTGCCCCAGGATAACTTTGCGCCGCACAACACTTGAGGGAATAAAAACGAGGTTTGCCGTTACTCAGATCGCTTTCAAGTGTAATGTGGTTCCGTTTTTGTAATTGTGTAAGATTATGTAAGGTCCTTTTTTGTTAGGAGCCGCTGCTGTGAAGGTTCGACCTACACCACTGCAGCCCTGTACATACCGCTGAACTTTTAACCCCGCGTCTGCCCGCTGTGTCTTCTGCCAAGCGCTGGGGTGTAACGTTTCCCTGACCTGGTTGCTGAGAGCGGTTGGCGGAGTGGAGAAGGGAGGATGGATTACATTGAGGAGTCTCTTGTCATTGTGGGAGAAATCAATGAGATAAAGGGGATGACGTTACACCTGTGGAGAGACTGCCAGCACTATGCACAGCATCCAATGTTCCCCGAATTGGCAGGACCCGACTCGACCTGCCAGCACTGTTTAACTTGTCAAGCCAGGTCTTTTGATCAAGGCGGAAAGACGTTCTTGCCTTAGAGGGAGTACAGAGAAGGTTCACCAGATTGATCCCTGGGATGGCGGGACTTTCATATGAGGAAAGACTGGATAGACTGGGCTTGTACTCGCTGGAATTTAGAAGACTGAGGGGGGATCTTATAGAAACATATAAAATTCTTAAGGGGTTGGAGAGGCTGGATGCGGGAAGATTGTTCCCGATGTTGGGGAAGTCCAGAACCAGGGGTCACAGCTTAAGGATAAGGGGGAAGTCTTTTAGGACCGAGATGAGAAAACATTTCTTCACACAGAGAGTGGTGATTCTGTGGAATTCTCTGCCACAGAAGGTAGTTGAGGCCAGTTCATTGGCTATATTTAAGAGGGAGTTAGATGTGGCCCTTTTTGCTAAAGGGATCAGGGGGTATGGAGAGGGCAGGTACGGGATACTGAGCTGGATGATCAGCCATGATCATATTGAATGGCGGTGCAGGCTCGAAGGGCCGAATGGCCTACTCCTGCACCTATTTTCTATGTTTCTATGTTTCTATGTTTCTATAATCTTCTATGTCGGAAAGAACTGCAGATGCTGGTTTAAATTGAAGGTAGACACAAACTGCTAGAGTAGCTCAGCGGGACAGGCAGCATCTCTGGAGAGAAGGAATGGGTGACGTTTCGGGTCGAGACCCTTCTCAAGACTGACTGTTGGTTAAAAAAAAAGGACTGAAAAAAAGACGCCTCGGGTCGAGACCCCTCCTCAGACTGATGTCAGGGGGGCGGGACAAAGGAAGGATATAGGTGGAGACAGGAAGATAGAGGGAGATCTGGGAAGGGGGAGGGGAAGAGAGGGACAGAGGAACTATCTAAAGTTGGAGAAGTCAATGTTCATACCGCTGGGCTGCAAGCTGCCCAGGCGAAATATGAGGTGCTGTTCCTCCTATTTCCGGTGGGCCTCACTATGGCACTGGAGGAGGCCCATGACAGAAAGGTCAGACTGGGAATGGGAGGGGGAATTGAAATGCACAGCCACCGGGAGATCAGATTGGGATTTCTAAGATCAGATCAGTCTGAAGAAGGGTCTCGACCCGAAACGTCGCCCATTCCTTCTCTCCTGAGATGCTGCCTGACCTGCTGAGTTACTCCAGCATTTTGCGGATAAATACCTTCTTAAGACTGATGTCAGGGGAGAGGGAGACACATAGATAAGGATGTGTAAGGTGTGAAAATAGGACAAAGGCAATGCCGATCAAGGGAAATGTGGAATAGTTCAATGTTAGTTTGGGTAGAAGGGAGAAGGTTTGATTTCTCCTCCACACCAGTGGTATTTCTCCATTAAATTCATCCTGACCTCTTTACTCATCTGTGCCAGGTTGTATTGGGGCAGATTACACTTCCCACTATGACATGCATATTTTGTGCCGTTCACGATATTCTGCGGACTGTCGAGGCTGGCGGCTTTGACATTGTCTCCCATCAGTATGATGTTTCTCAGTGGAGAGCTGTGGAAAGCAACATGAACCGGCTCGATTGATTGTTAGCTCAGTGCTGGAGACCAGGGTGGTAACTGGATCAGTCCGACCCACCAAAAAGCACAACATTTATCAAGCCCCCCCCCCTGATTTATTGTTAGCGCGCCAGGTAACCGGAGAAAATTGATGGAATTTCACCTCCGATAAAATAATTCTGAATAATTTACAAAGATTTTTCACGAGGTTTTAAATGTCTGGTTACACTATGTATGTAAATAACGTTGCTCTGTGCATCACAGATGTTGCGTTCGATGTCTTCTTCACTGAACCGGGGGGGGGGGGGGGGTGGGGAGTGAGGTGGATGTTTGCATCCAGCAATTATAGGCATGACTCCTTATTGCAAGGTTTCAGTCAAGCAAAGCATGGCACGGTGGCGCAGTGGGAGAGCCTGTCAGGACCAAAGACCCGGGTTCCATCCCGACTACGGGTGCTGTCTGTACGGAGTTTGTACGTTCTCTCCGTGACCTGCGTGGGTTTTCTCCGAGATCTTCTGTTTGTAGGTTAATTGGCTTGGTGTCAATGCAAAAATTGTCCCCGGCGTGTGTGGGGCGGCGTTAACGTGCGGGGATCGCTGGTCGGCGCGACCTCGGTGGGCCGAAGGGCCTGATTCCGAGCTGTATCTCTGAACTAAACTGAAACTAAAAGCCTGGAGCACTGTGTATTCAGTGTTGGCTCTCTGCTTAAAGGCGGACGCACTTACATTGGTAGTGGTTTGGATCACATTCAAAGGATTGATCCTGAGGATGAAGGGGTTTGCCTTCTGAGGGGTGATTGAGCTGGTTGGGCCAATATTCATTGACGTTTAGAGGGATGATGTAATGTTGTGGTGATTAAATTGCTGGACTTGCAGCAAGGGTTGTGGAGCATTGATCCAGAGGGATGAGTTGAAATCCCATCAAGGCAACTGGGGAATTTCAATTTGAGTAATTAAAGAAAACTAGTGGGCACGAAACTCTCTGATTGCTGTAACAGCCCATGTGGGTCGTTATTGTCCGACAGGGAAAGAGTCGGCCATCTTTACCTGGTCTTGCCTGTATCTGAGAGTTAGATTTAGCTCTTAGGACTGATGGAATAGAAACATAGAAATATAGAAACATAGAAACATAGGGTTATGGGGAAAAAGCGGGAAAGGGGTACTGATTTTGGATGATCAACCATGATCATATTGAATGGTGGTGCTGGCTCGAAGGGTCGAATGGCCTACTCCTGCACCTATTTTCTATGTTTCTATAAGAAAATAACTGCAGATGCTGGTACAAATCGAAGGTATTTATTCACAAAATGCTGGAGTAACTCAGCAGGTCAGGCAGCATCTCAGGAGAGAAGGAATGGGCGACGTTTCGGGTCGAGACCCTTCTTCAGACTGATGTCAGGGGGGCGGGACAAAGGAAGGATATAGGCGGAGACAGGAAGATAGAGGGAGATCTGGGAAGGGGGAGGGGAAGAGAGAGACAGAGGAACTATCTAAAGTTGGAGAAGTCGATGTTCATACCGCTGGGTTGCAAGCTGCCTAGGCGAAATATGAGGTGCTGTTCCTCCAATTTCTGGTGGGCCTCACTATGGCACTGGAGGAGGCCCATAACAGAAAGGTCAGACTGGGAATGGGAGGGGGAGTTGAAGTGCTCAGCCACCGGGAGATCAGATTGTTTCTGTTTTCTATGTTTCTATGTTTCTTTCTCACACCTGACCCACACATGTGGGTGACTGGGACAGTTAGGATTGCCATTACTTGATTAGTACGGGTGTCAGAGGTTATGGGGAGAAGGCAGCAGAATGGGGTTTGGAGGGAGAGATAAATCAGCCATGATTGAATGGCGGAGTAGACTTGATGGTCCGAATGGCCTAATTCCACTCCTATTCCTTATGACGTTATGAGCTCGGTAACATCACGTGAGTATTAGTAAAACAAATGCAAGGTGACTGAAGCAAAATGGTGAATTTTGATGCAGTTTGTCGGGGTCGGTGCTCTGGCAATGTCTCACTTGGCATAGAAACATAGGGGGCACGGTTTCAGAATATGCTTTAGTTGAGTTTTAGTTTAGTTTAGAGATACAGTGCGGAAGCAGGCCCTTCGGCCCACCAAGTCCGTGCCGACCAGCGATCCCCGCACATTAACACTTTCTACACACACTTGGGGGACAATAGACAATAGGTAATAGGTGCAGGAGGAGGCCATTCGGCCCTTCGAGCCAGCACCGCCATTCAATGTGATCATGGCTGATCATTTTCAATCAGTACCCCGTTCCTGCCTTCTCCCCATACTCCCTGACTCCGCTATCCTTAAAGAGCTCCATCTAGCTCTCTCTTGAATGCATTCAGAGAATTGGCCTCCAGTGCCTTCTGAGGCAGAGACTTCCACAGATTCACAACTCTCTGACTGAAAAAGTTTTTCCTCATCTCAGTTCTAAACAATTTAACGAAGCCAATTAACCTACAGACCTGCACGTCTTTGGAGTGCGGGAGGAAACCGAAGATCTCGGAGAAAAGTCACAGGGGAGAACGTACAAACTCCATACAGACAGGGCCCGTAGTCAGGTTTAAACTGGGGTCTCTAATGCTGTAAGGCAGCAACTCTGCCGCTGTGCTACCACGCCACCCATTGCAAATAGAGATGAGGAAAAATCTCTGAGGCAGAGATTGAGTGAGTGGTACAGCACACAAACAGGCCCTTCATCCCACCACGTTCATGCTGACCATTTTGCTGGTCTGCACTAGTCCCATTTGTCCACAGTAGGTCCTGGCAGCACATTCCACCACCCCCTTTCCAGGCACCCACCACACTCTGTGCTTTTCTTATGTAGGCTGAAACTTCGGCCATTAGAATGAATGAGTTATATTTTGCAGATAAACCAGTCTATTATTCCCACATGTAATAAGATGAAATAGGTGTTATATGGTGAAATACATGGATTTTTATCAACCCAGTTACAACTAAAGGGCTTTATCTATTATCTGGCTGTGCACTCAGTGTTCAGATTACTTCATCACAAACGAACGCATCCGCATTGACCAAGTGACATGATGATAAGGAACCCTTGTTTCTCTCCTCAGTCAGAGCTCATTTGGCTAATGATTTTTTAAAGGGATAACCATTCTCCTTTCAATGGCTCCTCACCATGTGGGCCGGTGTTCCTCTCAGGCCCAAGTTTGGAGATAGGGGGAAAATGAATAACTGTCTCATTGTATCGATATACCTCTGGCATTAATGACAACATCATGCTTTTAAAATAGATTTAGCTTTTTTTTTGAGGAAGAAACACCAGTTGTAAAAAAACGTAAAGGACTTCAAATGGCTGTGGAAACTCTGTTTAAAAGAAGGCAATTGTTATCAACCTGACACCTTATGAAAAATGTAAATCCAACCTTTTGCCATGATTTTTCTTCAAGGTTTCTTTCCGCAATGTCTTCAGCTCAGTTTAGTTTATTGTCCCGTGTACTGAGGTACATTGAAAAGCTTTTGTTGCGCGCTACCCAGTCAGCGGAAAGACAACACGTGATTGCAATCGAGCCATTTGCAGTGTGCATGATAAGGGAATAACGTTTAGTGCAAGGTAAAGCCAGCAAAGTCCGATCAAGGATAGTCCGAGGGTCACCAATGAGGTCGATAGTAGTTCAGCACTAGTGCTCTCTGGTTGTGGTAGGATGGTTCAGTCGCCTGATAACAGCTGGGAAGAAACTGTCCCTGAATCTGGAGGTGTGCGTTTTCACACTTCTGTACCTTTGCCTGATGGGAGATGGGAGAAGAGGGAGTGGCCATCTTCATATGTTTAGTTATGGAGTCATACAGCACAGAAACAGGCCCTTTGGACCAACTTCTCCATGCTGGCCACAATGCCCCGTCTAAACTAGCCCCAATTTGGCTGTGTTTGCGCCATATCCCTCTAAACCTTTCTTATCCATGTACCTGTCCGAATATAAATATTATAGAAATGAGTGGGGAGGTGGTCCACTTTGATGACGTTCTCTTCATTTATTTCCGATTTAAATATGCACAAATATTTTAATGTGAGCATATGCTGCACCCAGATTCCTTCTACATTCTGGGGTCTACTGCCCTGGCACAATTCTGATGACCCCCATGTTCTATATAGCTCGGCCAGCCCCAAAGGCTAATGGTGAGAGGGGAGAGATTTAACTTATTCATTCAGAGGCTAGTCCGCATCTGGGATGTGCTGCCAGAGGAAGCTATAGAATCTTGATACAATTACGACTTTTAAGAGGCACTTGAAAAGAAGGGTTTAGAGGGCAATGGGCCAAATGCAGGCAAATGGGACAATCTCAGTAAACCCACTTAGTCGGCATGGAGAAGGTGGGATGAAGGAATTGTTTCTGTGCTGTGTAGTTCCACGACTGGTTAAACTAGACTGAGATAACACGCTTTCTGTTATCTCCTCATGGTTAGTATGTAGATGGGGCTGAGGTAACACTGTTAACCCTCATGCTTAGTGCATGCAATAGGCTGATGCTGCACACTCCTGATGCTTTCTAGTCACTGTGTACATGGGCTGAGTTTCGCCATGGCCCCCACATAGACGGGACTGAGACATGCAACTCTTTGACACCCTCAGCGTCCCCTTGGCTAATTTGATGAGCCCTCTAAAGTAACCTGTGTCTTTCTGTCTCTTTCAATAGATGTTTTCTCTTTAATAATAGTGCATTTTAGGGGCGGCACGGTGGCGCAGCGGTAGAGTTGCTGCCTCACAGCGCCTGGGACCCGGGTTCGATCCCGACTACGGGTGCTGTCTGTGCGGAGTTTGTACGTACTTCCCGTGACTGCGTGTGTTTTCTCCGGGTGCTCCGGTTTCCTTCCACACTCCAAAGATGCACAGGTTTGTAGGTTAATTGTCTTGGTATCATTGGAAATTGTTCCTAGTGTGTGTCGGATAGTATTAATGTGCGCTGATCAGGGCGGACTCGGTGGGCCGAAGGGCCTGTTTCAGCGCTGTATCTCCAAACTAAACTAAACTAAAAATTTGGCCTCGTGAGACATAGAAACATAGAAACATAGAAAATAAGTGCAGGAGGAGGCCATTCGGCCCTTCGAGCCCAAAGCGTGAGGTGGGCTAAGGGAATTTCAGATGCAATGTCTCTGGCTGCCACTCTGCTTAATTTGAGCGAAGTTGGACAGATTCATTTTTCTGAAGGATAAATGAGGATTGGAGTTGCCATGAAAAGAAGCACTCGGAGGTGTATCCGATATGTGCATTGTGGGAGGTCACCTCCACAGATTGGCTTTGAGAGGGTTCGCTGTGGCAAGATTAGTGGTATTTTGAATCGCACTAACCTTTGAAAGCAGCAGCCCTCCACTGGGTTCCATGTCCTCTGGGCCATGCGATACACGTCTGCCCTTCACACTGAAATCATCCTGGGAACTGGCTAAGAAGCCACGCTAATTAAGCCTATCCCTGGTGATGCTATCTGTTGCACTACAGTATATGTCATTGGTTTCCGCGTAGGGAGGGAGGAAGAACATAACAGGAGGAAGATAACTCATTGTTTGTTGGTGAACCTTTCGTCAAAACCCTGTAGTTCCAGTTTTGTGTGCGGTATCTGTGGACTGCAATAGTTTAATTTAGTTTCGTTTAGTTTAGAGATGCAGTGCGGAAACAGGCCCATCGAGTCCCCGCTGACCTGCGATCCCTGCACACTAACACTACACTACCCTCTGCACACACTTTGGACAACTAATAATTTTACCAACCCTGCACCTCTTTGGAGTGTTGGAGGAAACCTGAGCATCCGGAGAAAACCCACGCAGGTCACGGGGAGAACATGCAAACTCCATGCAGACAGCACCCGTGGTCATGTAAGAAAATAACTGCAGATGCTGGTACAAATGGAACGTATTTATTCACAAAATGCTGGAGTAACTCAGCAGGTCAGGCAGCATCTCAGGAGAGAAGGAATGGGCGACGTTTCGGGTCGAGACCCTTCTTCAGACTGATGTCCGGGGGGGCGGGACAAAGCAAGGATATAGGTGGAGACAGGAAGATAGAGGGAGATCTGGGAAGATCAGAAGAGAAAGAATGGGCGACGTTTCCGGTCGAGACCCTTCAGACCCGAAACGTCGCCCATTCCTTCTCTCCTGAGATGCTGCCTGACCTGCTGAGTTACTCCATCATGTTGTGAATAAGCACCCGTGGTCATGATCGAACCTGGGTCTCTGGCGCTGCAAGGCAGCAACTCTACCGCTGCACCACCGTGCCACCCCTTAAATGTACTCTATTGGCGTTTAACACTTTAATATGTTTTGCGATTATTCAAATGAAATTACTTGTTTGAAAGAGGCGAAATTCAATTAATTATTGGTTTTCTATCAGATCTTGTTATAAACTGTGTCACATTTTTAATTTTAGCAGACAGCTTGGCAATTTTATTGTTTTGACGGGTAAATTAGTTTTAATGACCTACTTAATTGTTTGAAATTAAGTCAAATTTTAGTAAATTGTCTCTTACTGAGACATATAAACACACAAACACAGAAAGACCCACATTTATTTTCTATTAATCTCTTCTGCTCTCTCTCACACTCTCCCTTTGTCACGCCACTCTTTTGCTGTGTGTCTCATTATAGATAATAGTTCCTGGTAACAATTTACATAGAAACATAGAAAATAGGTGCGGGAGTAGGCCATTCAGCCCTTCGGGCCAGCACCGCCATTCAAGAGGATCATGGCTGATCAACCAAAATCAGTACCCTGTTCCTGCTTTTTCCACATATCCCTTGATTCCGTTAGCCCTAAGAGCTAAATCTAACTCCCTCTTGAAAACATCCAGTGAATTGGCCGCCACTGCCTTCTGTGGCAGAGAATTCCACAGATTCACAACTCTCTTGGTGAAAAAGTTTTTCCTCATCTCAGTCCCAAATGGCCTATCCCTTATTCTTAAACTGTGACCCCTGGCTCTGGACTCCCATAAACATCGGGAACATTTTTGTATAAGGAAATAACTGCAGATGCTGGTACAAATCGAAGGTATTTATTCACAAAATGCTGGAGTAACTCAGCAGGTCAGGCAGCATCTCGGGAGAGAAGGAATGGGTGACGTTTCGGGTCGAGACCCTTCTCTCCCGAGATGCTGCCTGACCTGCTGAGTTACTCCAGCATTTTGTGAATAAATACCTTCGGGAACATTTATTCTGCATCCAGCCTGTCCAATCCCTTAAGAATTTTATATGTTTCTATAAGACCCCACCTCATCCTTCTAAATTCCAGGGAGTACAAGCCCAGTCGACCCATTCATTTCGTCTCATACTTGCTCTGAGACCCATCGTTCTTCCTTCATTCACCCAGTGTGCCCCCTGAGCCAAACTATTCAGCTGCTCTGGCAACATCACTGTCAAATCAGAAACCTGCCCCTTGTGCAGTGACCAGCAAAAACGCTGTTCTCTTTCGTAACTTAAGCAAGCGTTTTGCCTCCTTTCCACTTCCCTGAAGGACCTTGCACTCTGTAGTTTTTCAGTCACCTCCTTTATCTGGAAAGCCATTGCAACCTTTAGTCTGCATCAAGTGGAGGGAAATCTGAAGCTCGAGAAGCTCACAGAGCATTGTGATCATCACCATGTCTGGTTTGTATAGGGGTAGAGGGGGGGGGGGGGTGGGGGTAATTTGTATTCCTGCCCCTGTTCCCGTCATAGTCATAGAGTCATACAGTATGGAAACAGGCCCTTCGGCCCAACTTTCCCATGCTGACCAACATGCCCCATCTGCACTAGTCCCACCTGCCTGCGCTTGGCCCGTATCCCCATAAACCTTAGATAGACACAAAATGCTGGAGTAACTCAGTGGGACAGGCAGCATCTCTGGAGAGAAGGAATGGGTGATGTTTTGGGTCGAGACTCTCCTCCCTCCAAACCTTTCCTTTCAACCAATTTTGGCCCCATCTCCGCTAGTCCTTCCTGCTCACGTTTCGCCCAAATCCCCCTAAACCTTTCCTGCCCATGTACCAGAGGTGGATCTAAACTCACAAAACGCATAATCTCAACACACAAAAAAAGATAAAAGCAACAAAACTGCAGATGCCGGAAATGCGAAGCCATCTGTGGACGGTTCGTTCGTTGGCTCTCCTTATCTCTCCATGAGTGGTCACTGTCCTTGGTGGCATTGTGGAGGGCAGTATCATAAGATAGACACAAAATGCTGGAGTAACTCAGCGGGACAGGCATCATCTCTGGGGAGAAGGAATGGGCGACGTTTTGGGTCGAGACCCTTCTTCAGACTAGTCAGGGGAAAGGGAAACGGAATTTAGAAGGATGAGAGGAGATCTTATCGAAACGTATAAGATTATTAAGGGGTTGGACACGTTAGAGGCAGGAAACATGTTCCCAATGTTGGGGGGGAGTCCAGAACAAGGGGCCACAGTTTAAGAATAAGGGGTCGGCCATTTCGAACTGAGATGAGGAAAAACTTTTTCAGTCAGAGAGTTGTGAATCTGTGGAATTCTCTGCCTCAGAAGGCAGTGGAGGCCAATTCTCTGAATACATTTAAGAGAGAGCTAGATAGAGCTCTGTATGGGGAGAAGGCCGGAACGGGGTACTGATTGAGAATGATCAGCCATGATCACATTGAATGGCGGTGCTGGCTCGAAGGGCCGAATGGCCTCCTCCTGCACCTATTGTCTATTGTCTATTGTCTATTGAAACAAAAGATATAGACGATGATGTAGAGAGATATTTAGGAACGAACTGCTGAGTGCCCCCCATGATCTGTCTCTGTCCCCCAGGATCATCTGGTACAATTGACCCTGCATGAACCTATTTGCACTTTACCTTCTTTCTTTTTTTCTCCCTTTTTGTTGTTTTTTGTTTTCGCCGTGTTATATTTATTTCATAGCATCGATATGGAAGTGGCTTTCTTAGTCTCGTTGTACAATGCCAATTCTCTTCAGATCGTATAAATCTTTCGCCTCGTAATAAAGATATATTGTATTGTATTGTACGCTGGTTTAAACTGAAGATAAACTCAAAGTGCTGTAGTAACTCAGCGGGACAGGCAGCATCTCGGGAGAGAAGGAATGGGTGACGTTTCGGGTCGAGACCCCTCTTCAGGCTGATTGCGGTATCAGAACACATGCGATCAGCAGTCACCAATGGCCTTAAAGTGTTAATTTACAACCATCTTCTGATGGGCAAGTAGATACCGTGTCGGTGAATCAGGAGAGGTGACAGGAGAAAATGAGGACGAAAAGCTCGTTCTTCACTGACCCCATTCCTCCTGATCTTTGGGGACCTCTTGACTAAATCCTGTAAACAATGCAAATCGATTTGTCATTATTTCCCTTCCAATTGCTGCCACCTCCCCTGCCCTTTTCTCACAGAGCAAAGGGAAGAAATGATCTGCTTTTTTTTTTTTTGAACCGCTGCCCGATCGATCTGACTTTCAGAGAGAAAAGAATTCTTTATACATCGCAGGCATCACCAGATGGCCCTGGGCTGACTGCTACTCAAGTTCGGTTACCCTGCTAACTGAGACAGACGCACACCAGACATGCCATAGATTTATGCTGAAGGTTCTTGCTATTTAGGGCGTGCAGCGTAGGATTACTAGGTTCATTCCCGGAATGGCGGGACTGTCATATGTTGAAAGACTGGAGCGACTAGGCTTGTATACACTGGAATTTAGAAGGATGAGAGGGGATCATATCGAAACGTATAAGATTATTAAGGGGTTGGACACATTAGAGGCAGGAAACATGTTCCCAATGTTGGGGGAGTCCAGAACCAGGGGCCACAGTTTGAGAATAAGGGGTAGGCCATTTAGAACAGAGATGAGGAAAAACTTTTTCAGTCAGAGAGTTGTGAATCTGTGGAATTCTCTGCCTCAGAGGGCAGTGGAGGCCAATTCTCTGAATACATTCAAGAGAGAGCTAGATAGAGCTCTTAAGGATAGCGGAGTCAGGGGGTATGGGGAGAAAGCGGGAACAGGGTACTGATTGAGAATGATCAGCCATGATCACATTGAATGGCGGTGCTGGCTTGAAGGGCCGAATGGCCTCCTCCTGCACCTATTGTCTATTGTCTATTGTCTATTGTTTGCACAAAATGCTGGAGTAACGCAGCGGGACAGGCAGCATCTCTGGAGAGAAGGAATGGGTGACGTTTCGGGTCGAGACCCATTCCTTCTCTCCAGAGATGCTGCCTGTCCTGCTGAGCCACTCCAGCATTTTGTGTCTACCTTCGATTTAAACCAGCATCTGCAGTTCTTTCCTACACCTGTAAGTTTGTGCTCATTGGTTTTTATAAGGGGAAGAGTGTGACGGACTGATATCAATTGTATTTATTCCGCATGCAGCGATATTTGTGCGTGTGTGTCGTTCAAGGTGACGGGGCAAATGATATTTTCCTACTTGCCGACTATTTCAAAGTACTCTTCCTGTCTCTGTAACTCAGCATGAAATTTGAGTTTGAGGATACTCCTGTCTTGTGATGTTTCATTGCATGAGAAGTGCTGTGTTAATACAAGTGTTCTTTTGTTTCGTGAGAACCATGGGCAGCTTGCAGTCGAATTAGTACAGATTTCTGGTGAGATTCACCAGGAACCGCTTTGAGAAGCTTGACACAAAGCAGCTTGCAAAATAGCAACCCATCGAAGATGCCTCCGTAAACACTGTCATACCAAATTTGGCGCAGGGATTAAGCTTGGAGCAGCAACTTAATGCAGGAAGGTGGAGAGGTGAAGTAGTAGAGTTGCTGCCCGACAGCACCAGCGACCCGGATTCAATCCTGACCGTGGGTGCTGCCCATCTGGAGTTTGTACGTTTTTCCTGTGACCATGGGGGTTTTCTCCAGGTGCTCTGGTTTCATCCCACACTCCAAAGACGCACGGGTTTGTCGGTTAATTGGCTCCGGTAATTTTTTTAATAAATTGTCCCTAGTGTGTGGCTGAGTGCCGGCCGGTGTCATTGGTCGATGCAGCTTCGATGGGCCGAAGGGCCTATTTCCACACACTGTATTTCTGAAGTCTAAAGGCTAAGGAAATGAATTTCAGAGTTCATGCTGCAGCCAATGGCCTCCAAGAGAGGGTTTAGAAGGAGCGAAATCACAGAGAAATGAGAAAACGAGGGTTCAATATAATTCATTTCAAATTGGTCCGTCGGAGCCCTGAGGCAATCAACCCCTTCAGCTATCAGCGGCATCAGTAAAGTGTCGTTGAATCAGAGGGCTAGGCAACTGGTGAGTTAGTAATAACACGATTAGGAGCTTTATGCTGCTGGGAAATCAAGGACCTTTTGGACTTCCGAGGAGAACAAAAATATGTTTTAATATATCAGATGTTCACCATATTTAGATCAGCACTGAGCTAATTGATGATTTTTGATGCTTTCTCCATGCACACACACACACTGTTCGCCTTGTTCGTGCAGTTCCTGGTCTCTTTCTCAACCTATCATCTCACTCATCCATTTTGGTTTACGTATTCCTACTGTGTTAAAATAAGCAACAGGTTGCATTTACATAGTCCCTTTGAGCAGGGAATGACTCCTTGAGCAGCGTTATCAGACACAATGTGAGCCCAACTCACACAAGGCGATCTTATTTATTATTTGTAGGAAGGAACTGCAGGTGCTGGTGTACACTGAAGATTGAGAGGGGATCTTATAGAAACTTACAAAATTCTTAAGGGGTTGGACAGGCTAGATGCAGGAAGATTGTTCCCGATGTTGGGGAAGTCCAGAACAAGGGGTCACAGTTTAAGGATAAGGGGGAAGTCTTTTAGGACCGAGATGAGAAAGTTTTTTTTTCACACAGAGAGTGGTGAGTCTGTGGAATTCTCTGCCACAGAAGGTAGTTGAGGCCAGTTCATTGGCTATATTTAAGAGGGAGTTAGATGTGGCCCTTGTGGCTAAAGAGATCAGGGGGTATGGAGAGAAGGCAGGTACAGGATACTGAGTTGGATGATCAGCCATAATCATATTGAATGGCGGTGCAGGCTCGAAGGGCCAAATGGCCTACTCCTGCACCTATTTTCTATGTTTCTATGTTTCTGAAGGCAGACACAAAATGCTGGAGGAACTCAACGGGACGGGCAGCATCACTGGAGAGACGGAGTGGGTGAGACCCGAAACATCACCCATTCCTTCTCTCCAGAGATCCTGCTGATCTTATTATTACGTCTGAAGAAAGGTCTCGACTAGAAATACGTCACCTATTCCTTTTCTCCAGAGTTGCTGCCTGACCCGCTGAGTTACTCCAGCCTTTTGTGTCTGTCTTTGTTCTTATTTAGAGGTAGGTTTTAAGGAGCATCTAAAAGAGAGGTTGAGGATGAGAATTACCATCCGGGGCAGATAAACGGAAGGATGAATGGAAATGAAGGGTGTGCAAGGGGTTAAATTGGAAGTATTTAAAGCTCTCCGGGCTGTTGGACTGGAGGGGTTACAGGGCTGAGGAGGCGCGCTGATTTGGAAGGATTTGGAAGTCTTGTGCTACTCAGCTTGCTCCAGTGCTCACCACAATATTCAACCTCTCCTTGGCAAAGTCCGTGGTCCCTGCATGCTTCAAAAGGTCCATCATTGTACCGGTGCCAAAGAATGCCTCTCCAGCGTGTTTAAATGACTACCGACCGGTGGCCCTCACCTCGGTTGTCATGAAATGCTTTGAGAGGCTAGTTAAGAAGCACATCTGCGCCCTCCTTCCTCGCAACATGGACCCACTACAGTTCGCATACCGTCCGAACAGGTCCACGGATGATGCGGTCTCCCAGGTTCTACACACCGCTCTCTCTCATCTGGACAGCCAGGGGGGCTATGTGAGGATGCTGTTCATTGACTTTAGTTCAGCATTCAACACAATAGTCCCCAGCAGACTGGTTGAGAAGCTGCTGGAACTGGGGCTTAGCACCCCTCTGTGTGCCTGGGTCCTGGACTTTCTCACTGCCAGGCCCCAAGTGGTCAGGATGGGGGAACACACATCTAGCTCCCTCACCCTGAACATAGGATCCCCCCAGGGCTGCGTCCTTAGCCCCCTACTGTACTCCCTGTACACACATGACTGTGGGGCCAGGTTCAGCTCAAACTCCATCATCAAGTTTGCTGATGACACTGTGGTGGTGGGCCGGATCTCCAACAACGATGAGAAGGCCTACCGGGAGGAGGTGGCTGATCTGGCACTCTGGTGTCAGGACAATAGCCTCCTCTTGAATGTCACTAAAACAAAGGAGCTGATTGTGGACTTCAGAAGGGCTAAACATCCAAGGACGTACACGCCACTCGAGATAAATGGGTCTATTGTGGATAGGGTGAGCAGTTTCAAATACTTGGGAGTCCGCATCGCAGAGGATCTGACGTGGGCAACGCACATTGCCGCACTGGTGGGTAAGGCTAAGCAGCGCCTTTACCACCTTAGACAACTGAGGAAATTCAGAGTGTCGCTGAGGATCCTTCATTGCTTCTACTCTGGGGCTGTAGAGAGCATCCTGTCCGGCAACATTACAGTCTGGTTTGGGAACAGCTCTGCCCAGGACAGGATGGCCCTGCAGAGAGTAGTGCGTTCGGCAGAACGCACCATGGGAACTACACTCGTCCCCCTGCAGGACCTATACATCAGGAGGTGCAGATCCAGAGCAAGCAAGATCATGAGGGACCCCTGCCACCCCAGTAACGGACTGTTCCAGATGCTACGATCAGGCAAACGTCTCCGCTGTCACGCTGTGAAAACGGAGAGGATGAGACGGAGCTTCTTCCCACAGGCCATCAGGACTGTCAACTTTTATAACCCCAGAGACTAAATTTTTGTCGACACCTTTTGTGCTATGTTTAGTAACTTATTAACTTTATTTATATGCTGTAATTCTTTTTGTGCACAACCCGCAGGCATTGCCACTTTCATTTCACTGCACATCGAGTGTGTGTATGTGACAAATAAATTTGACTTGACTTGACTTGACTTGACTTGGAGCTTTGTCATTTGGGTTTGGACCATTGCAGGTCACGGAGCGAGGGATAAAATGGAGGGAGGTCTTGCAGCTTCCTCAGGGAAGGGAAGGAACTATGTGTGACGGGAAGTCTCCTGAAGATGTCTGAAAACTAAGATGAACATAGCGTTGAGAAATGTCTTTCTCTAAGAGAAGTTGAAGGTGGTGGCAGGGGTGGCGAATTCAAGCACATGAGAGTCGCTGAGCGGACTATACTGTTTGTATTACGAGGGACGGAGAAGGAAACGAGGGGGGAAATGAAAGGGAGGTGAGTGGGCGGCACGGTGGCGCGGCGGTAGAGCTGACGTCTCAGAGTGCCGGAGACCCGGGTTTGATCCTGACCCCGGGTGTTGTCTGTGTCGAGTTTACACGCCTCTCCCTGTGACTGTGTGGGTTTTCTCCGGGTTCTCCGGTTTCCTCCCACATCCTAAAGACGTGAGGGGTTGTAGCTTAATTAAGGGGTTGGACACGTTATTAAGGGGTTGGACACGTTTATTAAGGGGTTGGACACGTTAGAGGCAGGAAACATGTTCCCAATTTTGGGGGAGTCCAGAACAAGGGGTCACAGTTTAAGAATAAGGGGTAGGCCATTTAGAACTGAGATGAGGAAAAACGTTTTCAGTCACAGAGTTGTGAATCTGTGGAATTCTCTGCCTCAGAAGGTAGTGGAGGCCAATTCTCTGAATGCATTCAAGAGAGAGCTAGATAGAGCTCTTAAGGATAGCGGAGTCAGGGGGTATGGGGAGAAGGCAGGAACGGGGTACTGATTGAGAATGATCAGCCATGATCACATTGAATGGTGGTGCTGGCTCGACGGGCCGAATGGCCTCCTCCTGCACCTATTGTCTATTAATTGGCTTCTGTAAACTTTCCCCTAGTGTGTAGGATGCGAAAGTGGGAGAACATGGAACTAGTGTACAGGCGATCAATGATCGGCGTAGACTTGGTGGGCCGAAGGGCCTGTTTCCATGCTGTATCACTAAACTCCAAACTAAACAAGGAACTGCAGATACTGTTTACAAAAATAAAAGAGACAAAGTGCTGGAGTAAATCAGCAGGTCAGTCTGGAGAACATGGATAGGTAACGTTTCGGGTCGGGATAGAGCTTCAGGAAATGAAGGTAATGTCCCGGGTAACTCATGTTCATAAGTTCTAAGAGCATGGGCCTGAAAGGGAAAGATAGATCAGCCACGATTGAATGGCAGAGTAGACTTGATGGCCTTAGTTTGCTCCTAGAACTGGTGAACGTGAACGTACATAACTGGGCTCTGTGGGCGTGAGAGGGCTATCGAACCTGTGCTGAGGTGTGCTCATTGACACTGCAGGCCCGTGCATGACAAGCCGCGGGTTGTCCAATACTTTCAGATGCTTTGAAAGAGGCCGCCCGCCACGCTTGAGCTGGCCTTTGCGTCTGATTGACTGCAGAAATTACACATCTGCTTATCATAGGGAAGGTTTCCGTGATCAAAAGGAGCAGGCCATAAGGGAAAACTGGCTGTGTGTAGACTTTATATTAGCATATGATGTTACGGAGATGAAGTGATTTATGCACAGGCATGGGGATGAGTGAAAAGGTTCTGACGGACTTGTGCCTTAAGGGCATCTTAACCGAGGAATGATTCATCCTGCCACTGTTTTCCACCAGTCCTCAGGTGTGCACACCTGGTTAGAATGAGACTGCAGCAGACAGGTAAGCAGTGACACACAGGAGGAGACAGGCACGAGCTGTGTGTTCTGCATGACTCACTCAATCTATGCCTCAGAAATGTTCCCTCATCGTCGAAAATGATGTAGGGCAGCGGTAGAGTTGCTGCCTCGCAGCGCCAGAGACCCTGGTTCGATCCTGACTACGGGTGCTGTCTGTATGGAGTTTGCACACCTGGAGTTTGTGCGATCGTCCCGTGGGTTTTCTCAGGGATCTCCGGATTCCTCCCACACTCCAGATGTGCAGGTTTGTAGGTTAAATTGGCCTGGTGTAATTGTAGATTGCCCCTAGTGTAGGATAATGTGAGTGTGCGGGGATCGCTGGCCGGCACGGACTCGTTGGGCCGAACGGCCTGTTTCCGCACTGTCTCTAAACTAAACGGACCATCACATGTGGATGGATAGATACCTCAGAGAGCTTCTGCACACGCACTCACGCACGCATGCATGTGTGCATGCACATGCAAACCCTCCTGCAGATGGACATGTTGCAGCAGAAAACTCCCATGAAGTTTATCTTGAGTGCTGCACTGTTGTTGAGTTTGCGTGTGTTCAGTGAAAGTGTATGGGGGTCGCTGACTTACTGAAACATATTGAGGGATGGGACAAAGCAGATGGATGATATTTTATATGGAAAATAAAAGGTATGGAGGTGCAATAACGCACACCTCCAGATTCAGGAGCAGTTTCTTCCCAGCTATTATCAGGCAACTGAACCATCCCACCAACAACAACTCGAGAGCAGTCCTGAACTACTATCTACCTCATTGGAGACCCTCGGACAGAGTTCATTGATGCACATGTAACAGGTTAGATTATTCCAGTCGCTCTGAGCTGTGGGTAATAATTGGACTGCAGTTGGATTTCTTTACTTTCATCACAGACAACAACAGTCGCAGGTCATTCCACACGCCGTCCGTCTCATTGTATCAACAAGGCAACTTTCTGCACTATATCAAATACGTCCCCAATAAAACAATTGCCGGTAGCAACCAAGATTAATGTGGGGCGTGACTGACGGGGAAAAATCTTATACAATAATAATACAATTAGTAGTCATATAACAATAACGATAGCACCAATAACATAACAACAATAATTCTTCTCTATGTAACAACCCAAATAATATTTCAGAATATTACAGAACGGTGCATAGAACGGGTGTATAGAACAACACAGAGAGTTGTGAACCTGTGGAATTCTCTGGCACAGAAGGCAGTGGAGGCCAATTCACTGGATGTGTTCAAGAGAGAGTTAGATACAGCTCTTAGGGCTAACGGAATCAAGAGATATGGGGAGAAAGCAGGAACGGGGTACTGATTCTGGATAACCAGCCATGATCATATTGAATGGCGGTGCTGGCTCGAAGGGCCGAATGGCCTACTCCTGCGCCTATTTTCTATGTTTCTATGTTCTTTCACAGCCACAACCTTTATCTCACAGTTGGATTGGACTGACCCACCCCTGGTGCCAGACGAACAGGCTTCATTCAGTGTGTCAGTGTCTCTGTAACCCTGGCTGGCAGCGTGCCTTCCTGCAAGATATGTTTTTCATCCGCAAACTGAATCTGCGTTGATAACACACCGAGGGCCGTAACACGACACGGAATTATCCCTCTGCAATATTGATGTTTTCCTGGACCGTAGTTGCCAAAAGACACAGCTGTTTGCTGAGGGGCAGATTGGGTGTCACAGCAACTATTGTTTTGCTGTACTGAGTTGAATTGTTTCTAGTTCCCAAGATGATAAGTATTTTTTTTTCCTCTTTTGACCATCAGACCATTATTGGTTTTCTGTACAGTTAAGGTGACATCAGGTCAATGGAGCACTCCCCTTGGTATTTAACCGAGTTAAGTTCAGTTTGAGTATAGTTTATTGTCACGTGCACCGAGCGAGGTACAGTGAAAAGCTGTTGTTGCGTGCTCACCAGTCAGCAGAAAGACAATGCATGATTACAATTGAGCCATCTACAGTGTGCAGATACGTGATAAAGGGAATGATGTTTAGGGCAGGATGAAGCCAGTAAAGTCTGATCAAAGATAGTCCGAAGGTCTCCAATGAGGTGGATAGTAGTTCAGCACTGCTCTCTGGTTGTGGTAGGATGGTTCAGTTGCCTGATAACAGCTGGGAAGAAACTGTCCCTGAATCTGGAGATGTGCGTTTTCGCACTTCTACACCTTTTGCCCGATAGGAGAGGTGAGAAGAGGGAGTGGCCGGGGTGCGTCTCATCCTCGATTATCCTGGTGGCCGTGCTGAGGCAGCGTGAGGTGTAAATGGAGTCAAAAATCAACAATCCACGTGGAAATCTTGTAGGAAGGAACTGCAGATGCTGGTTTACGCCGAAGATAGACACAAAGTGCTGGAGTACCTCAGCGGGACAAGCAGCATCTCTGGAGAGAAGGAGTGGGTGACATTCTGGGTCGAGACCCTTCTTCAGACGAAGGGTTGGGATCTCGACCTGAAACACCACCACCCATTCCTTCTCTCCAGAGATGCTGCCTGTCCCGCTGAGTTACTCCAGCATTTTGTGTCTATCAAGTGGAAATCTTTTATCCTTCTTGAACACGATCCCCCCTTAAGACCTTAAGTAAATCATCACTCCCTCCTGTGGCCGGCCCTGCCTTGTGCTGTTGTACCAACTTGTGGACTTCCTTTGGGATACGAGAAGCTTTAAGATGTTTGCAAGAGTTGAGATGCGTTCATGCTTTCCTTTCCTTAGGCACCAAGGTTAATGCAACTTTATGGAAACAAGGAACCACCTTGCACAAAGGGACACAAAAAGTGCTGGCGTAACTCAGCGGGTCAGGCAGCATCAGTGGAGGGAAAGAGTCTGAGGAAGGGTTCTGACCCGAAACGTCACCTATCCATGTTCTCCAGAGATGCTGCCTGACCCACTGAGTTACTCCAACACTTTGAGTCCTTTAATGCATCTTTGAAGGTGTTCATGTATACCACCTTAAAAGGAATATTTGTATGTCAATGTGCTCATTTAAAATACAAAGCTACAAGCACCCCCTCTCTCTTTGTTCCCCCTCCCTTCTCTACGCCCACCTGGGTATGTACCAATTTCATCCACAATCCCACGATGCCCCCTAACCTATATCCCTTTATCTGGCTTCACATTTCGTGCCTCTTCACTCCTTGTCTCACAATCGTTTGAATCTTCATCTCTGGCCTGAGTCCCACTATCTTCCAATCAACCCCCCCTCACCTGTATCCACCTATCACTTGCCACGCTTGTTCCTGCCCCCACCTCTCTTCCAGCTTTCATCCCCGCCCGCCCCCACTCCCCCTTCCACTATAATCAGTCTGAAGACCCGAAACATCACCTGTCCATGTTCACCAGAGAAGCTGCCTGACCCGCTGAGTTACTCCAGCACTTTGTGTCTTTTTTTTGGTAAAGCAGTATCTGCAGTTCCTTGTGGCTCCTTTTGAAGCGTAACCTCCCTCTGCCTCGCGTCAGGGAGTGGGGAACAGTGGAACGTGACACTGAAGTTCTCCAGAACCTCTGAGAATAACTCGAATCCCCGAACCCTGGAGAATTAGCAGTATTTATTGCATTATCTTTTTAACAAAAAAATTAATCTTTTTAATATTTTTAGCTGTCGTGTGCAGGCATGAAGAGAGACAAATTCACTCGCAAACTATCCACGCAGATTTATTTAATTGCCCCCTCTATTATCTCTTTCACATGTTTCAGGTATTGAAAAGGCCACAGTGCAGCAAATTCCAATGACAACAATGGTGATTTAACAAGTCATTTGGGATAGTTGACACCCTCTCTCCATTGATCACCCACTGCGCTGGCTCTTCAAAAGACTTCCTAAAGGGGGCAATGTTAAACCTGCCACTTCACAAACTGAACAGTGGCTGTCAGATTTGTGAATCATAGCAAGGCCTATCTTACAAGTCGCACTAAGAAAGAACTATCCTTTACGCAACACGCCTCATGATTTTCCAGGCTACTCTCTGGACTTGAATTGCTTTCATGGTTAGGAATTGCAGAGTTATTTACACAATAGACAATAGACAATAGGTGCAGGAGTAGGCCATTCGGCCCTTCGAGCCAGCACCATCATTCAATGTGATCATGGCTGATCATTCTCAATTTGTACAATTGCAAAGTCAAGCGAAATAAAGTGATCAGTTCTGAAGGGTCTCGACCAAAAAACGTCATCTTTAGCTGAAACATACAGTGTGGAAACAGGTATTTCAGCCCTTCGAGTCCACGCTGACCAGAGATCCCTGACTATTGGTTCTATACCAGACGACCCGTTGGGTTCCCGTTGTTACTGAAGGTTCTTTAGTAACTTGTCAGTTTTTTTGTTGAACTAAATGAAGGCACATGTTGCAATCAAAAGCGCTTGAACAATTGGTTGGACAGAAAGCAGCCAAAGCGGTTCACGATGGCGCAGCAATCTGAACGAAACACGATCCGTGGATCCATCGGGCTCCCGTTGTGATGAAAAAAAAGACACACGGTTTTAGTATTATTGAGCGGTCAAACTTTAACTTGAAGAAAAATTCAGCATTTACCTCAGGAGTCATCGTTCAACGAAGCACACGGAAGTATTAGATCAAAATGGTGTCAAATGCGCTTGAACAATTGGTTGGGCAAAAAGCAGCCAAATCGGTAGACGATAGCCCAACAATTTGAACGAAACTTGATACTGCACACAGCAGGCGAATGGTGAATAAGGCGCCCCTAAAATTGTTGCGCTGTCGTGTACCGTTTTGGCTGTATTTCAGGAACATACATATATGTATGATGGCTGTTTGTGTTAAAAATTGTAATTGTGTGTCTTGTGTTGTTTATTGTCTACTGCCGGACCCTGACGTGAGAGGACGCTGGCGCTATTTGTTCGCCGCTTCTCCGTCAGGATAGTTTGTCTGTTTGTTTTTATGTCTTGACTGTTTTTGTAAAGCGTCTTTGAGCATTTGGAAAAGCGCTATAAAAAATAAATGTTTATTATTATTATTATTATTATTATTATTATTATTATTATTATTATTATTATTATTATTATTATTATTATTATTATTATTATTATTATATACAAGATGAGATTTTTAGTTATATATTTATAGATTTCACACTTGGGACAATTTACAGAAGCCAATTAGTCTACAAGCACATGGAGAAAACCCACTGGGGCCACAGTGAGAATGTACAAACTCCGTACAGACAGCACCCGCAGTCAGGATCGAATCAATGTCTCTGGCGTTGTAAGGCTGCAACTCTGGTCACCTATCCATGTTCTCCAGAGATGCTGCCTGACCTGCTGAGTTACTCCAGCACTTTGTGTCCTTTTGTGTATTAGCTATTCTGAATTAGTGTATTCTGAATTATTTTCAGAGTTGGTGGAGGGAGAAATTTCAGCCAAGATATATATTTTGTCTGTCTGTCTATCAGTGAAAGGGCATATGGTGTTTCAGTTCAATATCATGCCATGCGGATTGGCTTCAGCCAGGCAAAGTGGATACAAATCTCGAATTTGAAACTAGAACCAAGTTCCTTCAATAATTTTTGTAAACCAGCATTTTATAAAATCTTGAGAGGAATAGATCGGGTAGATGCACAGAGTCTTTTACCCAGAGTGGGGGAATCGTGGACCAGAGGACATAAGTTCAAGGTGAAGGGGAAAAGATTTAATAGGAATCCGAGGGGTAACTTTTTCACACAGAGGGTGGTGGGTGTATGGAACAAGCTGCCAGAGGAGGTAGTTGAGGCTGGGATGATCCCATTGTTTAAGAAACGGTTGGGCAGGTACATGGATAGGACAGGTTTGGAGGGTTATGGACCAAGCGCAGGCAAGTGGGACTAGGGTAGCTGGGACATTGTTGGCCGGTGTGGGCAAGTTGGGCTGAAGGGCCTGTTTCCACACTTTATCACTCTATGACTCTATGACTCTATCTGCAGTTATAGTTATTTCTTCCTTCCATGTCTGTCTTTGTGAAGAGAATTCAGGGTGAAGCATGCAGGGGATGGGCACTTGTCTTGAAGTTGTGTGCCGTTTCTGGGGTAGACGTTCCGGGAAGGTGAATTGGTTCTAGTGATCTAGAGAGGGGAGGGGAGGGGGAGGAGGAGGTGAGTCAGTTCCAGTGATATCGCGGGGGAAAGGCACTGTTTCCAATTCCAGTACCATTCACCATTGACATCTAAACTCTGAAATTCAGTTCCTCTGGCTTTCAGAAGTTACACATATGTTACTGGCTTACCAGAGGGATTCCCAACCCAATGGATCAATGAATTTCATCCACTAGAGTTACTAAGTCTAGATATGGCCCAGTTGAAAGCATTGTCGCCTGAGTCAGAGCAAAGAGTTCACCGGCCTATGTTTGGGTCACTGGTCATAGAATAAAGAGATTACAGGTTCAGTTTCCAATTCCAGAGACTTGAGCATCCACCCTGGGCTCGGTCTGTACTGAGGATGTGTTGTAGCATTGGAAGGTGTAACCTGTGAGTGCAATGTTAAAATGGCACTTTGGTCACTACCCACCACCCCAACCTTGTGAGATCTTGATGCACCAGTTCTCAGTGCACTGTTTTTTTTTGATTACCCTGGCCAATATCAATCCTTCAACCAATATTGCCAACTAAAAATTTGTGGGACTTTGGTTGTGTTATAACGTTGGGACATCCTGTAGCAACAAAAGGTAACTATGTCAAATTGTAGATGATTCATTGTAGAAACCAGAAACTGCACACGCTGGTTTACGCACAAGGACACAAAGTTCTGGAGTAACTCAGCGATCAGGCAAAATGTCGGGAGAACATGGATATGTGATGTCTCGGGACGTAACCCTTCTTAAGTCTCCTTCCAATCAGTTGATCCATTGGCTGTTTCTGATGCCTTCTGACCAAGAAGCCCGTCTTTTGCAAGTTATTCTTGAGTTGTCGAAACGTATCAAAACTTATCGAAACGTATAAGATTATTAAGGGCTTGGACACGTTAGAGGCAGGAAACATGTTCCCAATGTTTGGGGAGTCCAGAACAAGGGGCCACAGTTTAAGAATAAGGGGTAGGCCATTTAGAACTGAGATGAGGAAAAACTTTTTCAGTCAGAGAGTTGTGAATCTGTGGAATTCTCTGCCTCAGAAGGCAGTGGAGGTCAATTCTCTGAATGCATTCAAGAGAGAGCTAGATAGAGCTCTTAAGGATAGCGGAGTCAGTGGGTACGGGGAGAAGGCAGGAACAGGGTACTGATTGAGAATGATCAGCCATGATCACATTGAATGGCGGTGCTGGCTCGAGGGGCCGAATGGCCTCCTCCTGCACCTATTGTCTATTGTCTATTGCCTATTGTTCCCAATACTTTGAGCTTTAGGGGTGGCACTGTGGCGCAGTGGTAGAGTTACTGCCTCACAGTACCAGGGACCCGGGTTCGATCCTGACCACGGGTGCTGTCTGTGCAGAGTTTGTCCGTTCTCCCTTGTGACCATTTGGGTTTTGTCCGGGTGGTCCACTTTCCACCCACATCTCAAAAATGTGTGAGTTTGTAGGTTGATTTGCTTCTGTAAATTAGCCCTAGTGCATAGGATGAGAACGTGGTCTAATCTTGAGGAGCTAGTGTGTGGATGATCGCTGGACCGAGCAGAGGGAGTGGGCCGAAGAGCCTGTTTCCACGCTGAATCTCTGAACTAAACTCAACTAGACTAGTCAGAGATGAAAATCAATGAAGATGGAGAATAAACCATCTCAACTGTGTGGAGGGGTGGGTTTCATTGCTTTCCACAGGGCAGCAGATGGACTTGAGTGCAGAACATCAGAAACAGCTGAGAGAAAAAGCCTGCTGTTGCCATTAATGTCAAACCCAGACTCTTCCCTAACGATGGTACTCACAGCATGTTATTAAGTGTAACTCTGCCAATGCAAACTTTTAATTACAAAAACAAGCCTAATTGCGACTTGAAAGCAGAAGGCTTGGTTTTGATTATGCACCAGCCAACCCCTCCCATCGCCCTCTCTAAACCATTTGTAACTTGAAGGAACTACGTAGGAAGGAACTGCAGACACTGGTTTAAATATCGAAGATAGACACAAAATGCTGGAGTAACTCAGCGGGACAGGCAGCATCTCCGGATAGAAGGAACGGGCGAGGTTTCGGGTCGAGTGTCTGAAGAAGGGTCTCAACCCGAAACGTCGCCCATTCCTTCTCTCCAGAGATGCTGCCTGTCCCGCTGAGTCGCTCCAGCTTTTTGTGTGTAACCTGAAAGAATTAGGAAGCGGTTAGTGAGATTCATGCCTGAAAATGCCAGGCTCACATTGGCACTGAGATATTCGGCACACTACTCAGTTTTCTCGCTGGAACTCTTTGCTGAATCTTATTTCAATCATTTAATAAGGTCACTGATGGATGAAGTTAGCTGAGTTTGCAAGCTGTGGTGATGTTGTATGCTGAACTTGTAAAGGTCTGCAATGTAGAAACTTGCTGATGCAGGTAGATCATTGTACGTGCAGCGTCTTTTAACTTGCACCGTCCTGACATTTCATTCAGACAGCTGTATTGGGCATTACTGATGCCAGCGATGATAAAAGGCCTGTAATCTGTTACAGAGGTCCAGATAACATCATAAACCAAGAGATGAGTTTGCAATCTTGAAATCTTTTCATGAAAAATGTTTGTGTCATATCAAATACTTTTTTTATTTTTATGCCATTTCATTCTGCTTTGGTAATGAACTGGCTGCTGCTTCCTTGACACATGTTGATGTTTAGATTGTCTGGTGGTCGCGATGGTACTGTAAGCTCATATTTGGTTTTAGTTTAGCATTAAGGTGAAGCATTGAAATAGGCCCTTCAGCCCACCAAGTCCATGCCGATCATCGATCACCCACTCCCCACTCATTCCATGTTATCCCACTTTCTCAACCACCTCCCGACACACCATGGGGTGACGTACAGAGGCTCATTAAGCTGCTAACCCACATTTCTTTGGGATGTGGGTGGAAACCGGAGCACCCGGAGAAAACCCCGCCCGGTCACAGGGAGAACGTGACGGGGCGGCACGGTGGCGCAGCGGTAGAGTTGCCGCCTTACAGCGAATGCAGCGCCGGAGACTCAGGTTCGATCCTGACTACGGGCGCCGTCTGTACGGAGTTTGTACGTTCTCCCCGTGACCTGCGTGGGTTTTCTCCGAGATCTTCGGTTTCCTCCCGCACTCCAAAGACGTACAGGTATGTAGGTTAATTGGCTGGGCAAATGTACAAAAAAAAAAAAATTGTCCCTAGTGGGTGTAGGATAGTGCTAGTGTGCGGGTATCGCTGGGCGGCACGGACCCGGTGGGCCGAAGGGCCTGTTTCTGCGCTGTATCTCTAAATCTAAAAATCTAAAAATGTGCAAACTCCACAGGGACAGCACCCGTGGTCAGGATCGAACCTGGGTCCTTCGTGCCGTGAGGCAGCAGATCTACCGCTGTGTCACTCACTGAGCCACCCTTAGTTACACTGAACTACATTTCCCAATGATCGGGATGGAACCCGGGTCTCCGGCGCTGCAAGCGCTGTAGGGCAGGAAATCTATCGCTGCGCCACCGTGCTACCCACAATCCTTGATTGTGCTGCTGGCCTTGCCAAGGCAGCGTGAGGTACAAATGGAGTCAATGGAAGGGGGGGTTGGTTTATGTGTTGTTCTCGCCTGCATCCACAATTCGCTGCAGTTTCTTGCGGTCTTGGATGGAGCTGTTCGCAAACCAAGCTGTGATGCATCGCAATGCTTTCTAGGGTGCATTCGTCCAAATCTCAGAGGGATATATGCAGGCAGACTGGAGCGACTAGGCTTGTATACACTGGAATTTAGAAGGATGAGAGGAGATCTTATCGAAACGTATAAGATTATTAAGGGGTTGGACACGTTAGAGGCAGGAAACATGTTCCCAATGTTGGGAGAGTCCAGAACAAGGGGCCACAGCTTAAGAATAAGGGGTAGGCCATTTAGAACTGAGATGAGGAAAAACTTTTTCAGTCAGAGAGTTGTGAATCTGTGGAATTCTCTGGCTCAGAAGGCAGTGGAGGCCAATTCTCTGAATGCATTCAAGAGAGAGCTAGATAGAGCTCTTAAGGATAGCGGAGTCAGGGGGTATGGGGAGAAGGCAGGAACGGGGTACTGATTGAGAATGATCAGCCATGATCACATTGAATGGTGGTGCATTGAATGGCCTCCTCCTGCACCTATTGTCTATTGTCAGGGATCATTGCTGCCTGGTAGACCATGCGTTTTGAGCGGTTGTTTGGTCTTGATCTTCAGGCACCCTTTTCCTCAGTGCTGATGCATTGAAGGTGATGGTGGATTTTATCATTTGCTGAGAGGCACTATTGCCTCAGATTAACGGGCCATTTACTGCATTATTGGGCTTGATCTTGATAAGCATGGATGAGCAATCATGTACGTCTATCCAGCTGGACTTGGTGCTTTGAGCAGAAAGCTTCTATTTACATAGGACCTTGAGAAGAATGAAAAACCCCAAAGAGCATCACGGGAACCACATAAAGCGATATTAAAAGTGAGCTGAATTATCTTTCGTTTAGTTTAGAGAAACAGCGTGAAAGCAGGCTCTTCGGCCCACTGACTCCATGCCAACCATTGATCACCTGCGCACTAGTTCCATGTCTACCCACTTTTGCATCCTATACTCTAGGGGCAATTTACAAGTTACAGCAGCAGAATTAGGCCATTCGGCCCATCGAGTCCACTCCGACATTCGATCATGGCTGATCTCTGCCTCCTAATCCCATTCTCCTGCCTTCTCCCCACAACCCTTGACACCCGTTCTAATCAAGAATTTGTCTATCTCTGCCTTAAAAAATATCCACTGACTTGGAGGTATTTATTCACAAAATGCTGGAATAACTCTGCAGGTCAGGCAGCATTTCATTTTGTGAATAAATACCTTCAATTTGTACCAGCATCTGCAGTTATTTTCTTATATTATTTCTTCCACTGACTTGGCCTACCACTGACTTGACAATGAGTTCCACAGATTAACGACCCTCTGACTAAAGAAGTTCCTCCTCACCTCCTTTCTAAAAGAGCGCCCTTTAATTCTGAGGCTGTGACCTCTGGTCCTCGACTCTCCCACCAGTGGAAACATCCTTCCCACATGCACTCTATTTATGCTTTTCATTATTCTGTAACTTTCAATGAGGTGTCCCCTCAATCATCTAAACTCCAGCGAGTACAGGCTCAGTGCTGTCAAACGCTCGTTATAAGCTAGCCCACTCATTCCTGGAACCACAGAAGCCACACGTCTTTGGGATGTGGGAGGAATCCGGAGCCTGGTCTCAGGGAGGACGTACAAACTCCACACAGGCAGCACCCGTAGTCAGGATCAAACCCGGGTCCCTGGCACTGTGAGGCAGTGACTCTACCACTGCGCCACCGTGCCGCCTGTAATGGAACATCTTTAAACACCTGGAGTATTGTGTACAGTTTTGGTCTCCTAATCTGAGGAAAGACATTCTAGCCTTAGAGGGAGTACAGAGAAGGTTCACCAGATTGATCCCTGGGATGGCAGGACTTTCATATGAAGAAAGACTGGATAGACTAGGCTTGTACTCGCTGGAATTTAGAAGACTGAGGGGGGATCTTATTGAAACATATAAAATTCTTAAGGGGTTGGAGAGGCTAGATGCGGGAAGATTGTTCCCGATGTTGGGGAAGTCCAGAACCAGGGGTCACAGCTTAAGGATAAGCGGGAGGTCTTTTAGGACCGAGATGAGAAAACATTTCTTCACACAGAGAGTGGTGAGTCTGTGGAATTCTCTGCCACAGAAGGTAGTTGAGGCCAGTTCATTGGCTATATTTAAGAGGGAGTTAGATGTGGCCCTTGTGGCTAAAGGGATCAGGGGGTATGGAGAGAAGGCAGGTACAGGTTATTGAGCTGGATGATCAGCCATGATCATATTGAATGGCGGTGCAGGCTCGAAGGGCCGAATGGCCTACTCCTGCACCTATTTTCTATGTTTCTATGTTTCTAAGACTGGGACGTCTCGGGAAGCAACAAGGTTTGGATAATTGAGAGGGTTTCTGGAGGTTTAAAGCTGCACATCTGCAGTCGCGGCCACCAGTGTTTCATGCTAATTATAAAAACAAAGTGGTGATTAGGAACTCTCTCTGGTTGTAAATAATACAGGAGGATAGTGGTTATGTTACTAGACTCTGTTACAAAGGCCAGCATTACTGAACCAGTGAATCGATTTGAAACTCAACCATGGCTGCTGGGGAATTTAAGTACAACTAAATATGTTTGAAATTAAAGGCTAGCCTTTGTTAATGGTGACCATGATGTTATCAGATTGGCATATTGATTGATTGAAAGATACAACATGGAAATAGGCCCTTCATCCCACTGAGTCCACACCGACCATCGATCAACTAACTAGTTGGATTGGGTGATCAATGATCCATGAGGACTCGTTGTGCTAAATGGACTGTATTCATACTGTATCTCCAAACTAAACTAAATTAAATTCAACTCAACCCAACTCAGCCCAACTCAACTCAACACAACACAACACAATTCAACTCAACACAACTCAACACAACTCAACTCAACACAACTCAACTCAACTAAACCCATTCGCATTAGTTCCATGTTATCCTACTTTCGATCCCACTCCCGACACAACAACAATATACAGAGGCCAATTAATCTACAAATTTAGACAAGAGACAACAGACAATAGATAATTTACATGTTTTTGGGATGTGGGGGGAAACTGGAGCACCCGGATTAAGCCCACACAGTCACAGGGAGAACGTGCAAACTCCACACAGATAGCACCCGAGATCGGGATCGAACCCTTGCCTCTGCCGCTGTGAGGCAGCAGCTTTACCAGCCCTTGTGGTTGAATGATGTACTTCCAGGGAGGAGATGGGACATGGGCCAGCCTTACCATGCCTGGGCAATGATGAGGCCTGACTCTTGGCAATGGTCCATAACTAGGACTTCGCCAGGATCATTCTCACATGGGACGAGAAAAATAAGTTCACCATCTTGTTTGTGAAATGCCACAGAAACTGGCTGTGTACATTCAAAAGAGACCCAGTTAAATGCCACTCTGCTGGCAGATTTTTCACACGTCATGGTTGCTAAAGGGTTTTTCTGTTACCGAGATTCCCTGAGATGATGTCAATGGGCCCCTCCTTTGCCCAATAAGTCATGGTTTACTCTCTCCTCACACTATTTAACACAAACGGCTTTTCACTGTGTTCTGCTAAGCTGCATAAAAAATACCCAGCTAAAAAGGATGTGTTAAGTGTGACACATGCATTAAGTTCCTTTGTTGCCTTCAGAGGATAAAAGGGTGAGATATAGTGAATTGGCAGGCAGCAGCAGCTAGCGTAGACACACAGCCATCTACAACTTTAACGTGTATTTATATAGCGCCTGTAATGGAACAGAAAGTCCCAAGGTGCCTAATAGGAGCCTGAGCAAACGGCAATTGACACTGAGTCACCAAAGGGGATATTGGGAGAGGAGTTCGATCCCGACTACGGGTGCTGTCTGTACGGAGTTTGCATGGGCTATCGCTGTGACCACGTGGGTTTTCTCTGGGTGCTCTGGTTTCCTCCCACATCCCAAAGACGTACGGCTTTGTAGGTTCGTTGGTTGCTATAAATTGTCCCAGCGAGTGGATGAGAAAGTGTGATTAAAATTCCAAAGACTGACAGGTTTGTAGGTTAATTGGCTTTGGTAAAATCGTCCCTGGAGTTTTCAATGAGTTCCTATGTTAGGAAGGTGTAGAATGGGGTGATAATCAAGAGATCTTTGCGTCTGATGGAGGATCTCGACCTGGAATGTCACCCATTCCTTCTCTCCAGAGACGCTGCCTGTCCCACTGAGTTACTCCAGCATTTCACGGTGATCTTCAGAGCTTTGGGATGCTCGTCCAGAGGCATGACAGGCATAGATGGAGCTCCCACATCAGATGAAGTGGGAATGTAGGTAAATGATTTACCCGAGGAGTAATGAATGTAGGACAAGGATCAAGGCCAAAGGGGAATGAAGTTTGAAGTGTGACACAAAGTCCCTTTGTTGCTTCAGTGAATGAAAAGATGAGATATAGGGAATTGCGAGGATGGCAGCGGGTAGTAATGTTGAAGGTCCCTCGGCCTGAGCTGGTAACTGTTTTACCCTCCACAGGAGCTGCCTGACCTGTAGTCTGTTCAAGCCTCCTCTGCAATCCACTTAGCTTCCGGCTTCATTCCCGTTTACCTGCCTTGCCCTTATCATCGAAGACAGACACAAAGTGCTGGAGTAACTCAGTGGGTCTGGCGGCATCTCTGGAGAAAAACGATGGGTGACCTTTTGGGGGTGGGACCCCTCTTCAGACTCAGATTTCTGCTGCCTTTAAACCCCCCTTGGATCGCTGGACAATGTATTCTGCTACTGGGAGAAGGGTGCTGCTCTTTTGTTTCATGTGGAGCGTGGGACCAGGGTGGACAATTGGACAGAGGGCAGAGGTTATCCATGGTTTTCCGGAAGGGTGGAATGGACAAGTGGTTGAACGGCCTCCTGCACATCGGCTCGCAAAACCATTTTGAGGGTCATCGTTCTCGAATGGCTTCAGAATGGCTTCGGACGGAAATACTAATGAGTTGTTTTGGAGGGGCTTGGGGGGGGGGGGGGGGGGGCTGCCAAGGCACTTCGCAAGAGCATCTGCTTATTGCTGGGTGGGTTGGTGCCATGTTAGACTGAAATGAATACAGATAAAGAGGCCGAATACTGATGCATCAACAGCTGGGCACGATCTCCCCCGCTCACCGACCTTTCTGCGTGTCTTCACAGCGACGTTTTAATACTCTGTTCACCGGGAGAGAATATTGCTCTCCGCTGGAGGGGATTATTGGGTTGTAATCCCCGCCCTGACATTCTGCTCGTCTGATTTAATGAAACTCTGCTCTGTCTGGGGATTCTAGGCCGGCCCGCACTATGTTCCTGCAACACGGCCTCCCGTCCTTGTGCACTGTTCTCGTGCGCTGCGCGCTCTTGTTCCAAACTGGTTAGTTTAGTGTTACTTCAGAGATACAGCACGGAAACGGGCCCTTCGGCCCACCGGGTCCGCGCCGACCAGCGATCCCCGCACGCTCACACTATCCTACACACACACACACCAGGGACAATTTTGCACTTATACCAAGCCAATTAACCTACAAACCTGTACGTCTTTGGAGTTAGTCGGAGCAAACCGAAGATCTCGGAGAAAACCCACGCAGGTCACGGGGAGAACGTACAAACTCTGTGCAGACGGCGCCCGTAGCTGGGATCGAACCCGGGTCTCCGGCGCTGCAAGCGCTGTAAGGCAGCAACTCTACCGCTGCGCCACCGCGCCGCCCTGTTCTTGATTTATCTTCCCTGCAAGAACAACACACGCACACACGCACACGCACACGTACACGCACACGCACATGTACACGCACACGCACACACACACACACACACGCACACACTCACACACACACACACACACGCGCACACACACACACACACACACACACACTCACACACGCACACACACACACACTCACACACTCACAGACACAGACACACACACACTCGCACACACACGCACACACACACTCACACACACACACACACACACACACTCACACACGCACACACACGCACACACACACGCACACACACACGCACACAAGCACGCACACACGCGCACACACACGCGCGCACACACACACACACACACACACACACACACACACGCGCGCACACACACACACGTGCAGTGTGAAGAGCAGATGGGTTCAGACGGCTACAGCAGATGCTGCCCACCATCTCAGAGCGAGGGGTCGAGGAGAGCCAATAGAAGTGAGAGTGCCTCTCACAAAGCACTCGGTCCCATGTGGCCCTTTACCCTGAACCTTTCCCTGTTGACTTTTAGCCCTCACTCTCCTATGGGTGACATTCTTGCCTCTGAGTCAGGTCACAGATCCAAACTTCACTATAGAGTGGGATGACATGAAGATCAACAGAGGAGGGGGGGGGGTCGGAGGGTTGGGGGGGGGGGGGGGTCGGAGGGTTGTTGATCAGATAAGATCATAAGATTATAAGTTCAAGGAGCAGAATTACCCCTTTCAGCCTATCAAGTCTACTCCGCCATTCAATCGTGTCTGATCTATTTTCCCCTCTCAACCCCATTCTCCTGCCTTCTCCCCATAACCTCTGACACCCGCACTAATCAAGAATCTATCTGTCTCTGCCGTAAATATATCAACTGACTTGGCCTCCACAGATGCCCCACCCTCTGGCTAAAGAAATTCCTCCTCAGCTCCTTCCGAAAAGAACATCCTTTAATTCTGAGGCTATGACGTCTAGTCCTAGACTCTCCCACTCGTGGAAACACCCTCCCCACATCCACTCTATCCAAGCCTTCCACTATGCTGTACATTTCAATGAGGTCCCCCCTCATTCTTCTAAACTCCAGCGAGTGCAGGCCCAGTGCCGACAAACGCTCATCGTAGGTGAAGCTCACGCTCCATCCACCGTCCTCTTTGTTGGAAGAGGGAGATGGGGCTGGTGTTAGTGTACGGCGTGATCACGGGTCGGCACGGATCACGGGTCGGCACGGATTCGGTGGGCTGAAGGGTCTCTTTCTGCGCCGTATCTCTAGAGTCAAAAGTCCAAAGAGCAGGTTGACTGGGAGGGTGGGAGATAGTGGGAGAAATGGGTCGGTGGGGGACACGCAGGGAAGAGAGATGGAGCATTTACTTGAAATTGGAGAATTCAAAGTTCGTCATCTCTGGGAGCTGTATAAATGCATGTTTTCTTAAGGCAGGAAGAGGATAATGGTCATGTCTGAGACCACACCATGCCTCACGGGAACTTAATTTTCTGCCCATAGTTGATTGGCGCGCGCGAGGGTTAATGTTTGAGGTCCGTGGTGTGGCAGGGAGGGGGAGGGGAAGCGGTCAAATCCTACCTATTCAATCCCACCGGCATGGATCGATAGAATGTTTTCAGCGAGGTTCTACAGCTTTCAACGGTACTGGAAGCGTCAAAGGAGAAGATAAGAAAAGCAGGAGTTTAAATTGAAATCCACTGTCAGACCTCTCACTTATATTTTGATCCCAGTGAATAAAAATCGGATCTGTCCTCCAAATATTTTAACAGCTCCGTGAATAGAGAGCACATTTAAGATTGGGAGCTGGGGTGTGCATTATGAAAGGGGCAAGAGGGTCTCATGTACACGTTCTCAGATGTGGGTTAATTGGCTTCTGAAAAAAAAAGTTAATTGTCCCTAGTGTGCAGGATAGTGCACGTGTACGGAGATCTGAAGTCTGAAGAAGGGTCTCGACCCGAAACGTCACCCATTCCTTCTCTCCCGAGATGCTGCCTGACCTGCTGAGTTACCCCAGCATTTTGTGAATAAATCGATTTGTACCAGCATCTGCAATTATTTTCTTAAACTAAAAAACTAAACAGATTCAACAGGACATTCTAAAAAGGTGTCTTATCTCCAGAAAGAAAAGACGTGGGTGGGCACATCTTTTCTTTCCGGGTTGAAATCCAGATCACACACTTACAGACATCCAATCTCACACGTCCTTCTGAGTAGGAAGGAACTCCAGATGCTGGTTTAAACAGAAAATACACACAAAATGCTGGAACACTTTGTGTCTTTTTTGTTGTTGTAAACCAGCACCTGCAGTTCCTTAGTCCCCCCCCTGCTAATTATCTTGGGTTGCTTTGAATGCCGATTGGTAAACAGGGCATGTCTCCTGCTGTACACAATAGGTCTGTGGGGATTTCTTGCTGGGTAGGGACTATTCTGGCCGTGCCCAGTCTCTGTCCTTGTGCATGTGCCCTCTGCCTGTTCAGTCCTCCTTTTGATTCACAACATGCCTCGTTCCCGTTCCCCTTGCCCAATGACGTTGGCAGAGCAAGGCACAAACATTTAGCACTGACTGCTTAGCTGAGCCTGCGGCATTTCATGGAAGGATTCTGAGAGAAAGTCGCAGGGGAGGTTCCCCTGCCAAAGCACGCCAGCTGACACAGAAGCACCAAGTCTGACGGTCAGGCCAAACCCCCATGTTGGCTGCCGTCTAGTTTTAGCGTTCAACATCCTCCAACTTGGGAGAGAAAATTGACAGGTGCTCGAAGGAGAAGGGAGTGCGACATAAAAAGCTGGAGTAACTCGGCTGGACAGGCATTATTAAGGGGTTGGACACGTTAGAGGCAGGAAACATGTTCCCAATGTTGGGGGAGTCCAGAACCAGGGGCCACAGTTTAAGAATAAGGGGTAGGCCATTTAGAACAGAGATGAGGAAAAACTTTTTTAGTCAGAGAGTTGTGAATCTGTGGAATTCTCTGCCTCAGAAGGCAGTGGAGGCCAATTCTCCGAATACATTCAAGAGAGAGCTAGATAGAGCTCTTAAGGATAGCGGAGTCAGGGGGTATGGGGAGAAGGCAGGAACGGGGTACTGATTGAGAATGATCAGCCATGATCACATTGAATGGCGGTGCCGGCTCGAAGGGCCGAATGGCCTTCTCCTGCACCTATTTTTTATTGTCTATTGTCTATTGAATGGGTGACGTTTCACAAGTTCACAAACATTCACAAGCTATCGGAGCAGAATTAGGCCATTTGGCTCATCCACTCCGCCATTCGATCATGGCTGATCCCCGCCTCCTAATCCCATTTTCCTGCCTTCCCCCCATAACCTTTGACACCCGTTCTAATCAAGAATTTCGGGCCGAGACCCTTCTTCAGACCTGACTCAACAGTAACAATAACAATGGGAAGGAAGGGAAAGGCTCCTTTCAATCCAAAATCCATCGAATCCAGGGAGGACTAAGGAACTGCAGGTGCTGGTTTACAACAAAAAAAAGACACAAAGTGTTCCAGCATTTTGTGTGTATTTTCTGTTTAAAACCAGCATCTGGAGTTCCTTCCTACTCAGAAGGACGTGTGAGATTGGATGTGTGTAAGTGTGTGATCTGGATTTCAACCCGGAAAGAAAAGATGTGCCCACCCACGTCTTTTCTCTCTGGAGATAGACACCTTTTTAGAATGTCCCGTTGAATCTGGTTAGTTTTTTAGTTTAGTTTTGTTTAGAGATACAACGTGGAAACAGAATGTTCGACCCACCGAGTCCACACCGGCCGGCGATCTCCGTACACGCGCACTATCCTGCACACTAGGGACAATTAACTTCTTTTACAGAAGCCAATTAACCTACAAACCTGTACATCTTTGGGGTGTGGGAGGAAACCGAAGATCTCAGAGAAAACCCACGGGGGGAACGTACAAAAAACCCGTACAAACAGCACCTGGTCTCTGGCACTGCAAGCGCTGTAAGACAGCAACTCTACCACTAGGCCACTAACTCAAGCAAGAAAGTGACCAACTGAACCGCCTATGGTACCCAATGAGACCCTCTTTCATAATGCACACCCCTAAGACAGGAAGATTAGCAGTGTGAAGAAGCTTCTTCAGGTTCTGCAACAATGCAGGGTTGGGTATATATTTACAAGTCAGGATATCGTGTGACTTGGAGGGGAGCCTGAAATTGGAAGTGTTCCCATTTGCCTGCAGCCCTTGTCATTGTGATGGTACAAACTGTGAATTTGGGAGCTGTTCTGTAAGCCATGGTGAGTTGGTGCCACGCATTTATTACTGTTCCTCAGTGCAGCCACAATGCGCCTGTGCTGCGATGGGTTGCTTGTTCCTGGATGCACTGGTGGGTCTTCAGTGTTGTGAGAGCTCCATGTAACTGGGGAGGTGGAGAGTGTTCCATCACAGTGCCGACGTGGCTTGTAGAAGGTGGAAAGGCCCTGGGAGTTATCCTGGTTGATTAGATACTCAATGGGGATGCTCACTGCCTGATACTTGTGTGGAGTTTTATTTTTAATTTTTAATTTTTATTTATTTTATTTATTTTATAGACAATAGACAACAGGTGCAGGAGGAGGCCATTCGGCCCTTTGAGCCAGCACCGCCGTTCAATGTGATCATGGCTGATCATTCTCAATCAGTACCCCGTTCCTGCCTTCTCCCCATACCCCCTGACTCCGCTATCCTTAAGAGCTCTATCTAGCTCTCTCTTGAATGCATTCAGAGAATTGGCCTCCACTGCCTTCTGAGGCAGAGAATTCCACAGATTCACAACTCTCTGACTGAAAAAGTTTTTCCTCATCTCAGTTCTAAATGGCCTACCCCTTATTCTTAAACTGTGGCCCCTTGTTCTGGACTCCCCCAACATTGGGAACATGTTTCCTGCCTCTAACGTGTCCAACCCCTTAATAATCTTGTACGTTTCGATAAGATCTCCTCTCATCCTTCTAAATTCCAGTGTATACAAGCCTAGTCGCTCCAGTCTTTCAACATATGATAGTCCCGCCATTCCGGGAATTAATTTATTTTCCGGTCAATACAATACAACAGATTAACCATACCAGTTGTGAAAGTTAAATAGTATGAAATCATTGTATCAATAATAAAACAATATAATCACACATGATATTTTCTGACCGAAAAAAAAAGCCAAAGCTTATTGTGCCTACCCTTAATACTTAACAAAATATAATTAAAAAAAACACAACCTCATAAGTCAGAAGCAGATAAACAAAACATAGAAAGAAACACAAATATAGTCTAGAATCATCATTTCTGTCATGTCAATCATTTCTCAGTGCTGATCACATATTTTGTATCTAATATAATATTTTTGAACATTTTCTTGAATTTACACATATTCTCTCTTTCACTGGAATTTTCTGGAATTTACACATTACACTCTTTTAATTCATTGTTGCAACCATTACTTTCAGATTAAATCGGATTTGCTGTGTAAAAAAATAAATACAGTCACCTATTTCCTTTGCTCAATGGATCTCAGAATAAACAAATTAATAATGTACATTGGATATTCGTGTGATATTGCCTTCAAGACCCTGAACAGTAACTTCCACTCAAAATCCGTGAAGGTTCTGTATTTTACGACCTTCATTTCTCCCTTTTGTGCGGCTGGACTAGACTTTAGATTTAAAGACTTTAGAGATAAAGCCCTTCGTCCACCGAGTCCGTGCCGACCAGCGACCACCCCATACACTAACACTGTCAAACACACTAGGGACAATTTTACAACCTACCGCAATTAACCTGCACGTCTTTGGAGTGTGGGAGGAAACCGGAGCACCCAGAGAAAACCCACGCAGGTCGCGGGGAGAACGTACAAACGCTCTACAGGCAGCACCCGTAGTCGGGAACGAACCCGGGTCTCTGGCGCAGTAAGGCCGCAACTCTACCGCTGCGCCACCGTGCTGCCCATATTGGGAAGTGCGAATGAAATGAGAAGGGAAGAACAGCAGATGCTGGAACGGATATTTTTAAGGCAGAGCTCTATCTAGGCTCTTAATTAGTACGGGTGTCAGGTGTTACAGGGAGAAGGTAGGAAAATGGGGTTAGAAGGGAGAGATAGATCAGCCATGATTGAATGGTGGCGTGGCCGATGGGCAGAATGGCCTCATTCTGCTCATATCGTTTGTGACCTTGAGCAATAATACTCAAAGTGCTGGAGGAACTCAGTGGGTCAGGCAGCGTCTGTGAGGGAAGTGGACAGGGGCCATTTCAGGTCAGGACCCTTCTTCAGACTGATTTTAGTAGGGATGAGAGAACTGGAAAAGGGAGGTGGACTGGGATGTGATACTTTGATATGATGGATATGATCTAATAAATATGTCATGATATAAATGTCCCTGAAGTTTAGTGAATTTTGCAGGAAAGCAATGTATGTCATTGTCAGCAGACCAGGATTAGAATTCTCAATGATGCCCTTCCAATTGATTGAGTAGCTGGTACATATCAGCTCTCTAATAGGTACTGTGAATGCACACAAGGATAGAGTAAACGTACTGAGTCTTTTATCCAGAGGTGGGGAATCGGGAACCAGAGGACATGGGTTTAAAGTGAGGTGGAAACGAATTAATAGGAACCTGAGGGGCAACTTATTTACACAATGGGTGGTGAGTGTATGGAACAAGCTGCCGGAGGAGATAGCTTAGGCAGGTACTATCACACCATTCAAGAAACATTTAAACAGGTACATGGAAAGGACAGGTTTAGAGAGATCTGGGCCAAATGCAGGCAGGTGGGACTAGTGTAGATGGGGCATGTTGGTTGGTGTGGGCATGTTGGGCCGAATGGACAGTTTTCACGCTGTCTAACTCGATGGCTCAATGACTCTATGCTGAAGTGAAGCCATTCCTCCATGTGTCAATCTTGAATAAGAAAACTCACTTCTCATAGGATCTCATAACTTCCAGTTAACAACCGAACAGAGACATCACGTTGAATATCTGGGTCAATATTGTTTCCCAACCACCACAGTAACGTGTAATCTGGTCATTCTTATCCCTTAGTTGATCCCCCACCATCAAGAATGACAGTGAAAAGCTTTGTTTTGCATGCAGTCCAATTTGATCAGATAATACCATACATAAATACAATCAAGTCAAACTCATGTAAAATAGATAGAGCGGGCGGCACGGTAGCGCAGCGGTAGAGTTGCTGCCTTACAGCGAATGCAGCGCCGGAGACTCAGGTTCGATCCTGACTACGGGCGCCGTCTGTACGGAGTTTGTACGTTCTCCCCGTGACCTGCGTGGGTTTTCTCCGAGATCTTCGGTTTCCTCCCACACTCCAAAGACGTGCAGGTATGTAGGTTAATTGGCTGTGCAAATGTAAAAATTGTCCCTAGTGTGTGTAGGATAGTGTTAGTGTGCGGGGATCGCTGGGCGGCGCGGACCCGGTGGGCCGAAGGGCCTGTTTCCGCGCTGTATCTCTAAATCTAAATCTAAATCTAAAGGGGAGGATACAGAGTAGTTTATGGTTCTCAGCATTGTAGCGCATCAGTTACATAGACAATGTCCACAATGGGGTAGAGGTGAATCGGACAGTACCCTAGCTTATGGAAGGACTGTCGAAAATCCTAACAACGGAGGGGAAGAAGCTGTTCTTGAGTCCGGTGGAGTGGAGCGCACTTTCAAGGTTTTGTACCGTTTGTTGGACGGGGAGCAGGGAGAAGATGGAATGACTGGGGTGGGACAAGTCTTTGATTATGTTGGCACCGTGAATCGTGGATGAAGTCAATGGTGGGAAGACCACCTGGCGGGGCAGGCAGTCGGCTTCACCTGCACCATTTGCACCAGGTTTCCAGGTGTCCAGGTCTGTAAGTTCCCATTGCCATCCCAAATGCTCCCCCAATTTGAGCTCCCACGAGTGAGTGTGATGTGTGCTTTTCCAAGGAGACTCGGGTCGGGAGCACATCTGAAGAAGGGTCTCGACCCAAAACGTCACCCATTCCTTCTCTCCCGAGATGGAGATGCTATCTAGGTCCCCTCCATTGTCAGAGTGAGGCTAAACGCAAATTGGAGGAACAGCATCTCACATTTCGCTTGGGCAGCTTACAGCCCAGTGGTATGAATATTGATTTCTCTAACTTCAAGTAGCCCCGGCATTCCCCCTCTCTCCATCCCTCACCCACCCAAGTCGCACCAGCTTCTCGGTTTCACCCAGCAAACAGCTAACAATGGCCTGTTCCCTTTATCATCGTTACTTATTGGCATATCTTTCATTAATTGTTCTTTATCTCTCCACATCACCGTCTATATCTCTCGTTTCCCTGTCCCCTGACTAGTCTGACGAAGAGTCTCAACCCGAAACGTCACCATTCCTTCTCTCCAGCTGAGCCACTCCAGCGATTGTGTGTCTACCTTTGGTGTAAACCAGCTTCTGCAGTTCCTTCCTGCACACTAGTCAGTGTCGGTGGGTACGTTTTCCAAGTTACAACACTGGCCGCTTTTCTAAAGGACTTCACCGGCTCGAAAACAATGTTGACCCTGGCTTACGAAAGGCTCAATATCGAAAGATGTTTGTTTTTAATCAAGAATTGAAATAGAGATCTTTTCTCAGCAGTTTGTCGTTTTGCCTTGCACGTTCGTCAGGGTCAGGCTGTGTTTCTGGGCAGTATCCCTTGAGCATGGACAGAACAGTGGAAGTCCCATCTCTTCCATTTAATTGAATCCGACTGCACAGTGACAGCTAAATATGTGTGATATACCGTAATGGAAAGCTCAGGAACGCCTCGGTTGATTAAGAGGGATAACGTGCATTGGGGTCAAGGTATACACTTTACATCACATGCCAGCAGAAGAACCTGGCTTGTGTTCCCTCAAGTGTAGAAGATTAAGAGGTGGAATAATTGACGTGTTTAATAAGTGGAAAGAAACTATTTATTCTGGTGGAGCGATCCAAAGCAATGACAGTTAAAATACAACTGGAAAAAAGCTGAGTGTCTCTCTGCTGTAAAGATGGTGAGACTGGGAATTGTTTTCAAACCGAGATTGACAGGTTATGGAACCACCGTGACTGATTGAAGTCTGGATCTAATTGAATCACAGCGAAACAAAAAAAATGTCCACTGCATCTTCCGACCCTCTCACCTCCCCAAATCGCTTAGCTTTGCTCAAGCGAGCCTCTATCTAGCAGGTGAGGTGAGATGCACAAAATGCCACGGTTACCAAAAACCTGAAGCAAAGTCAGAAAATGCTGGAAGCACACAGCAGGTCGGGCAGCGTCGGTGGGGAAAGAAAGAAAGTCACGTTTCAGGTCAAGGACACTGGGTCAGAACAGGAAACATGAGAAAACAGGTATGGTTTAAGTCAGAGATAGACACAAAATGCTGGAGGAACTCAGCGGGACAGGCAGCATCCCTGGAGAGAAGGAATGGGTGATGTTTCGGCTAGAGACCCTTCTTCCGACTGATCAGTCTGAAGAAGGCTCTCGACCCGAAACGTCACCCATTCCTTCTCTCCAGGGAAGCTGCCTGTCCCGCTGAGTTACCCCAGCATTTTGTGTCTATCTTTGATTTAAACCAGCATCTGCAGTTCTTTCCTGCACATGTTTTAAGTCAGGTTGATTGATTGATAAAATGAGGCATAGATCCAGGACTGCTTACCGGTCCCCTACCTTACCGGTCCCCCTACCTTACCGGTCCCCCTACCTTACCGGTACACTGTGGACAGCATGGTTGTAATCATGTATTATCCGGTTAGCACGCAACAAAAGCTTTTCACTGTACCTCAGTACACATAGAAACATAAAAACATAGAAAATAGGTGCAGGAGTAGGCCATTCGGCCCTTCAAGCCTGCACCGCCATTCAATATGATCATGGCTGATCATCCAACTCAGTATCCTGTACCTGCCTTCTCTCCATACCCCCTGATCCCTTTAGCCACAAGGGCCACATCTAACTCCCTCTTAAATATAGCCAATGAACTGGTCTCAACTACCCTCTGTGGCAGAGAATTCCACAGACTCACCACTCTCTGTGTGAAAAAAAACGTTCTCATCTCGGTCCTAAAAGACTTCCCCCTTATCCTTAAACTGTGACCCCTTGTTCTGGACTTCCCCAACATCGGGAACAATCTTCCTGCATCTAGCCTGTCCAACCCCTTAAGAACACGTTACAATAAACTGAAGCTGAAATTGAAACGGAAAACGTGTCCAACTCCGATCTCGGGTCACAATCAGGACTCCTGCATGTCGACAGATGTCCCAGCAGCGCAGAGGAGCTGTACATGGGGGCATTGTGCTGACTTACCACAGGCCACTGCTGGTGCTAATGATTTGTGATCATTTGTGAGGAGCTTAGAGCAGGTGCACGTTGTATTGGTTCTTCGAGCAAGGGCCCACCGATAACCAGCTGACTGGCTCACCTGCCGCCTGTTCTGGTCAGGAGCATTGCACTGAGTTTGAAGAAGGCCCCCCCCCCCCCCCCCCCAGCAAGAAACATCACCGATCCATAAGACATAGGAGCAGAATTTGGTTATTCATCCCTTCAAGCCGACTCCACCGTCTATTTTTCCCTCTCAGCACAATTCTCCTGCCTTAGAGTCATAGAGTCGTAGAGTGATACAGTGTGGAAACAGGGTGCCCTTTGCTCACACTGGTTAAACATGTCCCAGCTATACTAGTCCCACCTGCCTGCGTTTGGTCCATATCCCTCCAAACCTGTCCTATCCATGTATCAGTCTAACTGCTTCTTAAACATTGGGATAGTCCCTGCCTCAACGACCTCCTCCGGCAGCACGTTCCACACACCTACCACCCTTTATGTGTAAAATTTACCCCTCAGATTCCTATTAAATATTTCCCCCTTCACTTTAAAACTCTGTCCTTCTCTTCATAATCTTTGATACCCTTACTCATCAAGAACCTATAAATCTCTGCTTTAATAATATCCAATGACTTGGCCTCCACAGCCATCTGTGGAAATGAATTCCAAAGACTCACCTCCCTTTGGCTAAAGAAACTCCCCATCATCTCCATTTTGAAGGTGCATCTTTTTATTCTGAGGCTGTGCCCTCTGGTTCTAGACTCTCCCATTAATGGAAACATCCTTATCGTGTCCACGCTATCTCGGCTTTTCATTATCTATGTTCTCTAGAGATGCTGCCTGACCCGCTGAGTTACTCCGCAATTTGTGCTTTTTTCTTAAGGCCGAAAATAGGCCTGAGCTTAAGATGTTAGTTAAAACCAAACTCGTAACAGTCCATCATCCGGGGCGAAATGCCAAGCTTGAACTTGGATTCAAACCTCCAGAACAGCTTGCGAACCCTCTGCTCTTCGGATCAGAGTGCTCCTCAGTGCGATGTGGACTGGAGCCACATTTGGTCGTAAATCTAGAACTTTTCTGGAGCCACCAAAATGGAAGTAATTCATTAGCACTGTGGCAGGTGCAGCCCCCGAACGCAGCGAGCTTGAATGGCAAGATTGTGTTCCTTTGGGACTTTATATAAAGAACCTGAATGGAAAGTGAGTTAGTCCATTGGGATTCCATCTAATGGGATTGAATGGGGAACTGTGGTCCATTGAGACTCTTTATAATGGGCTTAAGTAGGAAGTGTGTTCGGAAGGAACATATTTTGTTGTGGAAGTGAAAAGAGAATGGTTTGGCCAATTGGGATTTGTAACAAATCGATTGGCATTGGTTCAAATTTGAGGAAGGATATTCTTGCTATTGAGGGCCTGCAGCGTAGGTTTACTAGGTTAATTCCCAGAATGGGACTGTCAAACTTTGAAAGACTGGAGCGGCTAGGCTTGTATACACTGGAATTTAAAAGGATGAGAGGGGATCTTATCGAAACATATAAGATTATTAAGGGGTTGGACACGTTAGAGGCAGGAAACATGTTCCCAATGTTGGGGGAGTCCAGAACCAGGGGCCACAGTTTAAGAATAAGGGGTAGGCCATTTAGAACGGAGATGAGGAAAAACTTTTTCAGTCAGAGAGTTGTAAATCTGTGGAATTCACTGCCTCAGAAGGCAGTGGAGGCCAATTCTCTGAATGCATTCAAGAGAGAGCTGGATAGAGCTCTTAAGGATAGTGTAGTCAGGGGGTTATGGGGAGAAGGCAGGAACGGGGTACTGATTGAGAATGATCAGCCATGATCACATTGAATGGTGGTGCTGGCTCGAAGGGCCGAATGGCCTCCTCCTGCACCTATTATCTATTCCTTCTCTCCCGAGATGCTGCCTGATCTGCTGAGTTACTCCAGCATTTTGTGAATAAATCGATTTGTACCAGCATCTGCAGTTATTTTCTTATACTGTCTATTGTCTATTGTTCTTCTGAACTTTGTTGAAGGCTCTTTGAAGAGTTTTTTTCTTTTTCAATAATGTGAATCTGGGGTAGAATTGGTACTCACCGTCAATAAGATCACAAGAATAATTAGGTTGGCGTCGCGGTCGAGTTGCTGCGTTACTGTGCCAGAGAGCCAGGATCTATGCTGACTCTGGGTGCTGTCTGTATGGACTTTCTACGTTCTCCCTGTGACTGCGTGGGTTTCCTCTGGGCGCCCTGGCTTCCTCCCTCATTCCAAAGACATGCGTGTTTGCCGGTTAATTGGCCACTGTAAATCGTCCCTAGTGCGTCGGATGCGGAACTGGGATAACATAGAACTAGTGTAGTCTGATCATTGTATCTCTAAACGAAACCCTTGTTTGACCACATTTGGACTACACAGTTCCAGCATGGGACCCATACACAATTAGAGACATTTCTTCCATCGAACGTGTCCAAAGGCAGGCAGCTCGTTTGGTTACAAATACCTATGAGAGAGAGACAAGTGTGACCGAACTTCTAAATTCATTGGGGTGGAACACTCTCCAACACAGACGTAAAGCCCACCGTTTGACCTGTTTTTACAAAATGTTAAATGGTCAGCTCGACATAGATGACCACGTCTACGCCAAACCCGAACCTATCAGGAGTAGACGAGGGCATTCGATTCAACTTGAGATACCAGCTATCAAGACAGATGTGTACAGCAATTAATTCTTCCCTCCCACAATTAAAGCATGGAATAGTCTTCACCCTGCTATAGTTACTCAACCAGACACAACTACATTTAAGGCAGCTCTTCTCCAAGAAGCCCTTCTTGCTTAAGTCCATACTCTGCCACCTCCAGTTTAAATCCCATTTGGAATATTTTGGAGGACCAAGAACCAAGAATCAAGAACCAAACTTAAACTAAGTAATTAAACAGCTGTTCCCAAAGAAAGATGTTGCATTTCTTTAGCCTCCTTGAGAAGCCTGAAAGCACTTTAAAATCAATGAAATGTTTGCAAAATGTCACGGTTGCTTTGTGTGCAAGGGCAAGCATGCAAGCCTTCAGTCAGATTTATCAGCCAATGTGCAGAGCAAGATCCCACATATTGATTGCCAGTCTGTCTCTAGTGAAAAGGAGACCCAAAGTGGTGGAGTATCTCAGCAGGTCAGGTAGCATCTCCGGAAGACATGGTCGGTGACGTTTCAGTTCGAGACTTTTCTTCAGGCTAATTGTAGTGGAGGGGAGAAAACTGAGGAAAGAGGTAGGTGGGGGGGGGGGGGGGGCGGGACAAAGCTTGGAAAAAGTGATAGGTGGATACAGGTGAGGGGAGATTTTCCTCGGCAGATGGATGGAGAAAGGCCAGCGATGAAAAGGTGACAAAAGGAGGGAGGAGGAGGAGCAGGTGAAGGGAGCGCAGCGGTAGAGTTGCTGCTTTACAGCGAATGCAGCGCCGGAGACTCAGGTTCGATCCTGACTACGGGTGCTGCACTGTAAGGAGTTTGTACGTTCTCCCCGTGACCTGCGTGGGTTTTCTCCAAGATCTTCGGTTTCCTCCCACACTCCAAAGACGTACAGGTATGTAGGTTAATTGGCTGGGTAAATGTAAAAATTGTCCCTAGTGGGTGTAGGATAGTGTTAATGTACGGGGATCGCTGGGCGGCACGGACTTGGTGGGCCGAAAAGGCCTGTTTCCGGCTGTATATATATGATATGATATGATATGATATAGGTGGAAGGGGAGAGGGGGCAGGATAGTGGGAGAGAGGGGTGCACATCCTGGTGGGACAGAGAATATAGGGGGGAAAGTAAAGATGGGGGTGAGCGGGCGGTTAAGCTTTTTCACCCCCCTACTACAATTAGTTTGAAGAAGGGTCCTGACAAGAAAAGTCCCCCGTCCATGTCTTCCAGAGATGCTGCCAGACCCGCTGAGTTACTCCAGCACTTTGTGCCAATCTTCGGTATAAACCAGCGTCTGCAGTTCCTTCCTACACACTTTGGGTCTTTTGTTTTTTTGGAAAGCAGCGTCTTCAGTGAATCTTGTCCCCATGATAATTCAATGGTGTCGTTTAAGGAGCAGAAGTCAAGCCAAGGTGAAAAAAACAGAAGAAAGTGAAAACTAGTTCTCGGGAAGGAATTGGTATTTCACACCTACGTATATGTTTACGATCCACTGTGTTCTCAGTCAGTCAACTGCAACTCCTGTCCACACAGGGTGCATCAAATGACATTTGGAAGATAGTGATCACAGCGGGGTGCATGCTAGTAAATGAAAAAACGTGCCAAGTGCTATTGGTAACTGATTCATTTTACTGTAATTCTCACCTCTCAGTTGGGGAACAGTCACAGGGCTGGTGAAGAGTGGCGCTGAACACGGCAATTTCCTGTTTCGATAATTACCTGGTGTTCAGTTAAACCCCACGTTGGGTGTGTGAGACGTTTCATTTTCTATTTTTTAAGTGCACTAATGTGCCCTCGTTGGTACCAAACACCCGTCATTAATGAGAACAGTCTCCTCGGGAATGTAATCATCATAATCAGAAACATAGGAATATAGAAAATAGGTGCAGGAGTAGGCCAGTCGGCCCTTCGAGCCTGCACCGCCATTCAATATGATCATGGCTGATCATCCAACTCAGTATCCCGTACCTGCCTTCTCTCCATACCCCTTGATCCCTTTAGCCACCAGGTCCACATCTAACTCCCTCTTAAATATAGCCAATGAACTGGCCTCAACTACCCTCTGTGGCAGAGAATTCCACAGATTAACATCATAAATCAGGCCGTAAACATAACTTGGGGTACGGGGAGAAGGCAGGAACGGGGTACTGATTGAGAATGATCAGCCATGATCACATTGAATGGCGGTGGTGGCTCGAAGGGCCGAATGGCCTACTCCTGCACCTATTGTCTATTGTCTATTGTCTATTAGTAAGGGCTGTCAAGGTTATGGGGAGAAGACTGGAGAATGGAGTTGAAAGGGAAAGAAAGATCAGCCATGATTGAATGGTGGAGTAGATCTCGATGGGCCGAATGGCCTAATTCTGCTCCGAGAACTGATGAATTTATGAACTTATGAGTCAAATAAGTGGCTTGCATTATATATATGGAGTGATGCCCCACGTGGATGGGTGGGTGAGATCGCCTGGTTTGTTGGTGCTCCTAAATCAAAAAAATTCAGATTCTAGAGATCTGAAGCGAAAATAGAAAATAGAGAATAGAACATCGGTGGAGAGAGAAACCGAGCTGAAAAAGAATAGGTGACGTCTCGGGTCGAGACCCTTCTTCAGACTGAGAGTCAGGGAAGAGGGAATCTAGAGATACCAAAAGATACCTAGAATATATGAATGAAAGGTATGAAAAGGTACAGGACAAATCAGAGCGGGCACTGATGACCAAGGAGAGGTGGAGTCCACAATGGTCCATTGTTGGCTGAGGAAGAGGTGATGACGAAGGGATACAAACGGTGAAAAACCGTGCAAGACCACTAGGGTGGGGGAGGCCTCCAGTGAAGTACCTTGCAAGAGAACTTGGTGGCAATTCCCAGCCTGAATCAGTGGTCTATGAGCGAACGGCATGGAGGGCTCCCCCACCCTAGTGGTCTTGCACGGTTTTTCACCGTTTGTATCCCTCCGTTATCACCTCTTCCACAGCCAGCAATGGACCATTGTTGATGCAGGCCACTTATTTGAGTCATAAGTTCATAAATTCATCGGTTCTCGGAGCAGAATTAGGCCATTCGGCCCATCGAGATCTACTCCACCATTCAATCATGGCTGATCTTTCTTTCCCTTTCAACTCCATTCTCCTGTCTACTCCCCATAACCTTGACAGCCCTTACTAATAGACAATAGACAATAGACAATAGGTGCAGGAGTAGGCCACTCATTGTGTCGTTCCGAAGAAGAAAGGAGAAAATACGGTGAATAATTGTAAGGGAAATGTGGTTGACATCTCGGAGGATGAGAGGAGATCATATCGAAACGTATAAGATTATTAAGGGGTTGGACACGTTAGAGGCAGGAAACATGTTCCCAATGTTGGGGGAGTCCAGAACAAGGGCCCACAGTTTAAGAATAAGAGGTCGGCCATTTAGAACTGAGATGAGGAAAAACTTTTTCAGTCAGAGAGTTGTGAATCTGTGGAATTCTCTGCCTCCGAAGGCAGTGGAGGCCAATTCTCTGAATGCATTCAAGAGAGAGCTAGGTAGAGCTCTTAAGGATAGCGGAGTCAGGGGGTATGGGGAGAAGGCAGGAACGGGGTACTGATTGAGAATGATCAGCCATGATCACATTGAATGGCGGTGCTGGCTCGAAGGGCCGAATGGCCTACTCCTGCACCTATTGTCTATTGTCTATTGTTTATTGTCTATTGACATGTGTGGAAATGTGGTTGGCATCTCGGAAAAGTGAGAAATCTCGCAGTCAGTAACATCGCTCTCTCCTTTCTGTTCCTCTCAGATTCGAGTAGACGGGGCGTCCCACGGAGGCAGGCAGTACGAGACCATTCAAGCCGTGCCGAGCGGTGCCATCCTGCGTGACATGGCCTTGTCTGTGGACCGCCGGTACCTCTACATCATGTCGGAGAGGCAGGTAAGGCCAGGCCCTGGCTTCAGGCCGACCGCATTACAAAACTGTGCTGTTGCAAAGACGGAGCTTAGATTTGAAACATGGAGGGTGGCCTCCCTCTCCCCATCCACTCTATCCAAGGCCTTTCATCAGTTGCTAAATTTCAATGAGGTCCCCACTCATAGAAACATAGAAAATAGGTGGAGGAGTAGGCCATTCGGCCCTTCGAGACAGCACCGCCATTCAATATGATCATGGCAGATCATCCAAATTCCAAGTTTGCTTTCTCCCCATATCCCCCGATTCCATTAGCCCTAAGAGCTATGTCAAACTCTCCTTATAAAGTGCTTCTAAACATCCTTCTAAATTTTTTATAGCTCTGGACAGTAGTCCTTGGAATTAAAGCAGCAATGAGTCCATCGAGCAGCAGCCAGAGCGATCACTGCATGTTGTTGAGTCATCAAGTGTAGCAGGGCCTTTTCTCTGGCACGTCAGCACTGACATCCAGCTCTCCCTTGCTGCTCCTCATGGACTTACCAGCCGGCTGCTGTTAGAGCTGGTGACAAGGGCTGCCATTAATCCTGTCGTAATAGACCCAGATTTCAGGTCACTTTTAACGGTACTTTAACCGAGTCACCTTTGGTCCGCCTCTTAGCTCTGATGACACGCTGAAATGCTGAAGTGGTATTGTGTTGTCAGCCGGTGTTGGCACTTGTGTACGTTGGAACATAAAACAGGATGCCGTCAGTGGAGTCGAACACACTGTGTGCATGTGTGTGCGTGTGTGCATGTGCGTGCATGATAGGACAAGGAATGAAAGAAGCTTAGAACTTCCCTGCCATACGATTCTCTGAGGAATTTGACCCAGAAGCCTCTAAACCTGTCCTATCCATGTACCTGTCTAAATGTTGCGATAGTCCCTGCCTCAACGACCGCCTCCTGCAGCTCATTTCATACACCCACCACGCTTTGTGTAAAAAAAGTTACCCCCTCAAGTTTCCATTAAATCTTTCCCCCCTCACCTTAAATCTATGTCCCCTGGTTCTCTCTTCCCCACACTCTGGACCGGAGACTCTGTGCGTCCTCTCATGATATTGTGCACCTCTATCAGGTCATCCCTCGTCCTCCTGAGCCCCGAGGAATAGAATCCTAGCCCGCTCAACCTGTCCCTACTGCTCAGACCCTCGAGTCCTGGCAACATTCTCGAAAAAAAAGAGGATGTATAAGTATCTCTGAACAAAAATGTTCAAAAGGGAAGGAGCTTGTGTGGAAATGCTGGGAGTTGTTTGTGCTGGCAGTCTTCATTCCAGCTTGGCCGATGGAGACGAGCATTCGCTCAGGCAACCCGGAGATGTGGTTGCTTCGTGAGGTTTGATTTTTCCAGCGTGTGATCAATCAAAGCCTTGAATAAAATGCCGTGACATTTCCTGATTTTGGTTTTATTGTGTCTTCACAAACTGTACTGAATGTCATCCATCTGGGAGCTTGTTACGTTTAGGAAGATGCCAGGCAGCGCGCGCGTGTGCTGCTTTCATCTGCCCCGAGTTGTCACGTTTCCCAATAACCAGTCTGCCATTGATTATTAAAGGACGAACAATTGTTCTGCTGCCATTTTAAATCGGGCGTTAGCACAGCAGCGCCTCTGAGCTGACTGCTGTCAAACCAACTCCATCTTGCATGCAAAGCACACATGGTTGATTTGAACCAAGCTGACCACAATATCTAACCTAAGATTCGCACTGGTTCATGGACTGTGGGACAAGGAATTTCTCCCCTCTCCTCCATGCCGGTAACGTTTCCTCACCTTCTCACCCTCAGTTTAGTTTAGAGACACAGCATGGAAACAGACACTTCAGCCCTCCGAGTCTGTGCTGACCATCGATTGCCTGTTCACACAGGTTCTGTGTTCTCCCATTCCCTACGCACTGGGGGGGAATTCACCTAGTATCTGCATGTCTTTGGGATGTGGGAGGAAGCCGGAGCACCCAGAGGAAACCCACGCAGTCTAGCTTAGAGATACAGCACGGAAACAGGCCCTTTCGGCCCACCGGGTCCGCACTTTTTACATTTACCAAGCCAATTAACCTACACACCTGCACGTCTTTGGAGTGTGGGAGGAAACCGAAGTTCTCGGAGAAAACCCGCACAGGCCACGGGGAGAACGTACAAACTCCGTGCAGACAGCGCCCGTAGTCGGGATCGAACCCGGGTCTCTGGCGCTGCATTCGCTGTAAGGCAGCAACTCTACAGCTGCGCCACTGTGCCGCCCCATGCCAGTCATAGGGAGAACGTGCAAACTCCACCTAGACAGCGCCCGAGGTCAGGATCGATCATGGGTTTATGTTGCAAAACGCCCACTGCATTTATCTGTGTCTCAGCCCTCACTTCAGTCCAGAATAATTAGGTTGACATAGATTCCATGGAGTTAATGATAACTACTTATACGGCGTTATGAAGCATTGTGATCTGGTTTTGTGTGAAAGGCAGCATAAATACTAGATTTTACAATTGTGGCATTAACAATTGTATAGTCTAGAGGTCCCATCCTGGATAGGGAGAGGGTGGGTTGGGTTATTGGGGGCTGTTAGTTATCGTCTTAAAGTGTGAAAACAGGCCCTTCGGCCCAACTTGCCTACAGCCTCAACTACAGCCCGTTCCATACACTCACCATCCTCTGCGTAAAAATGTACCCCTCAGGTTCCTGTGAAATCTTTTCCCCCCTCACCTTAAACCTATGCCCTCTGGTTCTCAATTCCACTACCCTGGGCAAGAGACTATCCGATCTCGTTCTCTCATGATTTTGTGCATCTCTATAAGATCACCCCTTGTTCTCTTACGCTCCAAGGAATAGAGTCCTAGCCTACCCACCCTCTCCCGGTAGCTCAGGCCCTGAGTCCAGGCACAGATGAACAGATGGTGACCGGGGTTTGAACTTGGCATATTCCTGTTGGTTACCTCACATTGACCCCATCTCTACATGCCATACCCAATCAAATGCACTTTTGCACTCACTGAGTTCAGTTTAGTTCATTGTCACGTGTACCGAGGTACAGTGAAAAGCTTTTGTTGCGCGCTACCCAGTCAGCGGAAAGCCAATACATGATCACACTCGAGCCATTTACAGTGTATAGATACATGATAAGGGAAATAACGTTTAGTGCAAGGTAAAGCCAGTAAAGTCTGATCAAGGATAGTCCGAGTGTCTCCATTGAGATGGATAGTAGTTCAGGACTGCTCTGTGGTTGTGGCAGGACGGTTCAGTCGCCTGATAACAGCTGGGAAGAAACTGCCCCTGAATCTGGAGGTGTGCTTTTTCACACTTCTGTACCTTTTGCCCGATGGGAGAGGGGAGAAGAGGGAGTGACCGGGGTGAGACTGGTCCTTGATTATGCTGCTGGCCTTGCCGAGGCAGCGTGAGGTGTAGATGGAGTCAGTGGAAGGGATGTGTGATGAAACGAAACATGTTTTTGGTTTTGTCCCTGTGTTGCTTTCTCTGAGTTTGTCCCCGTTCATACACAACAAATCAATCTTTAATTGCTATGGATTCCCGGTCAGTGCCGGAAGCTTGCCATCCTGTACTCTGACAGAATAGGTGCCTGCCCATTATTGGTAGATCATAGCAAAATGTGCAGATGGATAATGTGCTGCTGTGATCATTGTGCACGATGTATTTTTTAATGGCACTTGATATAATTATGCACTGACCAGTCTCTGACCTGCAGTCCTGCAGATGGAGGAGATGGGAAAAGGGCTGTGCTCAATAACACAGCGAATAATATCCCTCAAAGAGCTTCCCCGTGAGAGCAAGGGGCGGGTGGGGGGGATCATCGAGAACGAAGGGGGGACCAGGGGGGGTGGTGGTGGGAAGGTGCTGAGAATGATGGGGGTACCTGAGAACAGAGAGGGGGACCCTGTGGTGGGGTGCAGGGGTTACTGACACGTGCAGCGGTGAACGTTTGTAACTTTGTCAGCACCAGAAACATAGAAACACAGCAAATAGGTGCAGGAGTAGGCCATTCGGCCCTTTTGTGCCAGCACCGCCATTTAATACGATCGTCCACAATCAGCACCCCGTTCCTGCTTTCTCCCCCCATATCCCTTGATTCCGTCTGCCCTTTGAGCTAAATCTAACTCTCTCTTGAAAACATCCAGCGAATTGGCCTCCACTGCCCTCTGTGGCAGAGAATTCCACAGATTCACAACTCCGAACGCAACTCACAACACAGAGATGTGGCGTACACAGTACGTGTGTACTCCCTGGGTGAGGACTGCTGTGCGAATTTAGACAATAGACAATAGGTGCAGGAGTAGGCCGTTCGGCCCTTCGAGTCAGCACCACCATTCAATGTGTTCATGGCTGATCATTCTCAATCAGTACCCCTGTTCCTGCCATCTCCCCATACCCCCTGACTCCGCTATCCTAAGAGCTCTACCTCGCTCTCTCTTGAATGCATTCAATAACACACTTGAATGCATTTACCGGGTTGTATGCCGAAATGAAAAGCAGTTCACTGTATCTTGGGGCACAAGTGCCAATAAAGACTCACCATTTACTCAACGGCACTCTCTATCTAACCTTTTCCCTGGCACGACCCCAGTTGTGAACTATTTCTGCAACCTGAAAATGACACAGTGCACCTGTCGGCAGCACGTCATAAACATGCATGTTCACCATCCTAAAATGTGTCACGCCACCCCTAGGCCTGGGAGCTGTTGACTGATGGCGTTTCACAAGACCATAAGATCATAGCTGATAGGAGTAGAATCAGGCCATTCGGCCCATCAAGTCCACTCCGCCATTCAATCGCGGCTGATCTATCTCTCCCTCCTAACCCCATTCTCCTGCCTCCTCCCCATAACCTCTGACACCCGCACTAATCAAGAATCGATCAATCTCCGCCTTAAATATATCCACTGACTTGCCCTCCACAGCCTTCTGTGGCAAAGAATTCCACAGATTCTCCACCATCCACTAAAGAGGTCATTTTTTAACTATTCCTTTATTGGAGGGGGTGTTCTTGACAAGGCCATTTCTTGCCTAGCTCCCTCAAAGCTGGTGACCTGCTGCCTTCCTGTTCCACCCGAGTGCTTCTCAATGTACGGCCACTGTGTATCGAAAGGCGGTGTGTTCCAGGATAATGATGGCAAACCGAAGGAATGGTCGGTTGGAGTGATGCGTGCTTAGGAGAGGTGATGTCAAGAGTCCTTTATTGTCATGTGAACGTACTCTGCCTCCCAGTTCCTCTTGCCAAAGGGAATAATCTCAGAATAGTTCATTTTTTAGGGAAACGAGTTCCATCCAAGCCACTATGCCACAAAGGACCACGAGTGAATCACCACAAGGCCCAGCAGCCATCCCCTTGCCCACTGCTGTAGGGTGGTACCACCGTAGAGCTACTTTACAGCGCCAGAGACCCAGGTTTGATCCTGACTCCGGATGCTGTCAGTATGGAGTTTGTACGTTCTCCCCGTGGGTTTTCTCCAAGATCTTCAGTTTCCTCCCACACTCCAAAGACGTGCAGGTTTGTAGATTAATTGGCTTGGTAGAACTGCAAAAAATTGTCCCCAGTGTGTGTAAGGTGGTGTTAGTGTGTGGGGATCGCTGGTCGGTACGGACCCGGTGGGCCGAAGGGCCTGTTTCCATGCTGTATCTCTAAACTAAAACTAACCCTCTCCAACCCTCTTTGCGTGCTCCACATTGCTAACTTGCTCACCTCACCAAGATTTGTCAGCCACCTCAAGTACATTAAAAATCCAGTCTCTTCGTCTAAGTCATTAATGTAGATTGCAAACAGCTGAGGTCTCCGGAGCCGAGGCCTCTTTCTCCACACTTGCTGCGGCCTGCCAACTTGAGCGGAGGGGAAGGGAGTGCGTGAGGATTGGTGCCTGGTTCATGTTCTCTCATGAGCAGCGTGGGAGTTCCAGGTCGACACCAAACCCACTCTCCAATGTTTTTTATGTGTGCTGCTTATGATTCAAAGAGGAGTATTTCAGGTTGTAAATTATTCTGTGGCTGGGAGGTTAAGAGGGATTTCCAAACGCTGTAAATAGGCAGCAGAGAAAGTGACAGGTTTGTAGCTTTGGTGACGACTGAGAAGCACCTGGTGCTGAAGTATCGGCGGCCATTGTAAGCACTCTCACGTTCACACCCTTTCACTTTAAGGTCCCCCGTAACCATGGTGACGCAAATTAATTACCAGGGAGAGATTTTTTTTGTTGAAAACAGGTTACCAAGATATGAAAGCTTTACTGTAACAGCCTGAGGAATGAGCACATAACATAGGAAGACCGTTTAAATGATCTTGCAATCTGGTGGAGCAACATGGTAACCAAAGAGAAAATGGTTCACGTTGAAGGGCATGTGTCTGTGGATAAGAGTCATTTTGCCTCGAACCACATATTGAGGTAAAGTTAATTCATAGATTTGTCAAACAACATTGACGGTCTTTAAGCTGTTATTTTTTTGAGGTGCCATGTATTCTTTGGAGACAGACACAAAGTGCCGGAGTAACTCAGCGGAGTCAGGCAGCATCTCTGGAGAAAAAAGGATGGGTGACATTTCAGGTTCGGGACCCCTCTTAAGACTCGGGGGGATTCTTTGGAGATACTCTTTGAGTGGGCGGCACAGTGGGACATCAGGTGGAGTTGCTGCCTCAGAGACCCAGGTGCGATCCGCACCTCGGATGCATTTATTCACAAAATGCTGGAGTAACTCAGCAGGTCAGGCAGCATCTCAGGAGAGAAGGAATGGGTGACGTTTCGGGTCGAGACCCTTCTTCAGACTGATGTCAGGGGGGCGGGACAAAGGAAGGATATAGGTGGAGACAGGAAGATAGAGGGAGATCTGGGAAGGGGGAGGGGAAGAGAGGGGCAGAGGAACTATCTAAAGTTGGAGAAGTCAATGTTCATACCGCTGGGAGTGGGAGGGGGAGTTGAAGTGCTCAGCCACCGGGAGATCAGGTTGGTTAAGGCGGACTGAGCGAAGGTGTTGAGCGAAACGATCGCCGAGCCTGCGTTTGGTTTCGCCAATGTAAAGAAGTTGACATCTTGAGCAGCGGATACAATAGATGAGGTTTGAGGAGGTGCAGATCTCATCTGGAAAGACTGTTTGGGTCTTTGGATGGAGTTGAGGGGCGAAGTAAAGGGACAGGTGTTGCATCTCCTGCGGTTGCAGGGGAAAGTGCCAGGGGATGGGGTGGTTTGGGTAGGAAGGGACGAGTGGACCAGGGAGTTAAGGAGGGAACGGTCTCTGCGGAACGCAGAAAGGGGAGGGGATGGGAAGATGTGGCCAGTAGTGGGGTCCCGTTGTAGGTGACGGAAATGTTGGCGGATGATTTGTTGGATACGCTGGCTGGTGGGGTGGAAAGTGAGAACGAGGGGGATTCTGTCCTTGTTACAAATGGGGGGAGGGGGAGCAAGAGCGGAGCTGCGGGATATAGAAGAGGTCCTAGTGAGAGCCTCATCTATAATGGAAGAGGGGAAGCCCCGTTTCCTGAAGAATCAGGACATCTCTGATGCCCTAGTGTGAAACACCTCATCCCGGGCGCAGATGCGGCGTAGATGGAGGAATTGGGAGTAGGGGATAGACTTTTTGCAGGAGACAGGGTGGGAAGAAGTGTAGTCCAGATAGCTGCTGAGTTACTCCAGCATTTTGTGAATAAATACTTTCGATTTGTACCAGCATCTGCAGTTATTTTCTTACTCACCTCGGATGCTGTCTGTGTGGAATTTTCACGCTCTCCCCTGACTGGATGGGATTTTTCTCCAGGTGTTCCAGTCTTCTCCCACATCCCTCAGACATACGGGTTTGTAGGTTAACAGTCCGCGTAGATTGCTCTTAATGTGTCGGGACTGTTTGACACGAATGAACCCTCTCCTGTCGGCTTGGCCACCCAGCAACCTGATTGGAAACGGGCGCTTTGGAGAGGCGCTTGCTCTGGTCAATGTTCCGGCTGTTCACAGAATAGTTTAACAAAGTGCGCACCAAGGACCGAATGAAAAACCAATGGGCCTGGATCCAAAACACCACCCATTCCATCTCTCCAGAGATGCTGCCTGTCCCGCTGAGTTACTCCCGCTGGGTTACTCCTGCTTTTTGGGTCGAATCCAAGGTAGGATAGAAACATAGAAAATAGGTGCAGGAGGAGGACATTCGGCCCTTCGAGCCAGCACCGCCATTCATTGTGACCATGGCTGATCGTCCACAATCAGTAACCCGTGCCTGCCTTCTCCCCATATCCCTTGATTCCGCTAGCCCCTTGAGCTCCATCTAACTGGGCTGGGGATGTGGAACTGGATCATAAGATGGTGGATTTATTCACAAAATGCTGGAGTAACTCAGCAGGTCAGGCAGCATCTTGGGAGAGAAGGAATGGGCGACGTTTCGGGTCGAGACCCTTCTTCAGACTGATGTCAGGGGGGCGGGACAAAGGAAGGATATAGGTGGAGACAGGAAGATAGAGGGAGATCTGGGAAGGAGGAGGGGAAGGGAGGGACAGAGGAGCTATCTGAAGTTGGAGAAGTCGACGTTCATACCAACGGGCTGCAAACTGCCCAGGCGAAATATGAGGTGCTGTTCCTCCAATTTCCGGCGGGCCTCACTATGGCACTGGAGGAGGCCCATGACAGAGAGGTCAATAGACAATAGACAATAGACAATAGGTGCAGGAGTAGGCCATTCAGCCCTTCGAGCCAGCACCGCCATTCAATGCGATCATGGCTGATCACTCTCAATCAGTACCCCGTTCCTGCCTTCTCCCCATACCCCCTCACTCCGCTATCCTTAAGAGCTCTATCCAGCTCTCTCTTGAAAGCATCCAACGAACTGGCCTCCACTGCCTTCTGAGGCAGAGAATTCCACACCTTCACCACCCTCTGACTGAAAAAGTTCTTCCTCATCTCCGTTCTAAATGGCCTACCCCTTATTCTCAAACTGTGGCCCCTTGTTCTGGACTCCCCCAACATTGGGAACATGTTATCTGCCTCTAATGTGTCCAATCCCCTAATTATCTTATATGTTTCAATAAGATCCCCCCTCATCCTTCTAAATTCCAGTGTATACAAGCCCAATCGCTCCAGCCTTTCAACATACGGGAATGGGAGGGGGAGATAAAGTGCTGGGCCACCGGGAGATCAGTTGCGATGGTGGAACAGGGACAATTGGTCGGGGGGGGGGGAGCAACTTTAAATTGGAAAGTGGGAGCTGGCACGATCACCTGTCATTTTTCCAATGTTCTCGAACTAAATGTCCCCATGGCCTGCTCAACTGTGGTGACCATCTCTCTCACCACATGGCAAACATTGAGACTGGGCTTCGGTCCTCCTTGCTCTGCATATGGCTCAATGCCGCGCCATCTGGTCTCGTTACTGAGCCAGCATGGAGCCATCCAATTTTTTATATTCGTGTTAAACCGCATTGCACTGTGCGGTGCAGTTTTATAGGTGGGATTTTTTCCGTCCCTTGCTTGCCAGGAAGCAATCTTCTGAATAGTGCAATGAGTTGTTCTGTTCGCGAGTCGCATGCGGTTGGCTGTGGGCTAAGGTGGAAGCCACCTTGATCTTGGGAATCGAGAGGTGTGGGTCTTTCGTGAGACATGCTGGCTCTAGGTGCGCCCACTGGAACTTGCCCAGCAGTGAGGCATGAGAGAAGCAGCCATCCTGTGCTATCCAGGGCAACTGAATGTCGAGATCGGAGCATTGCAGCCCTCCTGGGTGCTGCCTGCTCACAGAAGGCTCTCTCAAAATAGACTCAAAGCATCTCTCTCTCACCTCTCTCCTTCACCTTCCTTCCCCTCTCCCACTTTCTCCCTCTTCCCTGTTCATTTCCCATCCTCTCTTCCCACCCTATCCCTCTCTATCGCCTATCTCAGTCCTGTTCTGACTCTTACTCTTCCCCTCTATCTCCCCCCTCTCTCCACCCCTTCCCTCTCTCCTCCTCTGTCTCAACCTCTGTCTCCACCTCTGTCTCCACCTCTCTCTCCCCTCTCTCTCCCCCTCTCTCTCCCCCTCTCTCCTCTCTCTCCCCCTCTCTCTCCCCCTCTCTCTCCCCCTCTCTCCCCCTCTCTCTCCCCCTCTCTCTCCCCCTCTCTCTCCCCCTCTCTCTCCCCCTCTCTCTCCCCCTCTCTCTCTCCCCCTCTCTCGCCCCCTCTTCCTCTATCTCTCTCCCCCTCTCTCCCCCCTCTCTCCCCCCCTCTCTCCCCCTCTCTCTCCCCCTCTCCCCTCTCTCTCCCCCTCTCCCTCCATCTCTCTCCCCCTCTCTCTCCCCCTCTCTCTACCCCTCTCTCTCTCCCCCTCTCTCTCCCCTCTCTCCTCCTCTCTTCCCCTTCCTCTTTCTATCTCTCTCCCCATTTTTCTCTCTCCCCATTTTTCTCTACTTGTCTCCTTACCTCTTCCTCTCCGTCTCTTCCTACCTCACTCTCTCCCTCCACCTCTCTCCCTCACTGCCTCTCCTTCCCCCTCTCCTTTTCACACCGACCTACATCCTTCCCCACCACACATCCATCCACCTTGATAAATTAATAGACTCCTGGCGACACAATGGAGTTGGATGAGTTTCGTTTGGCTTCCGACTGTTTCTCTGCCACTGAATTGTGGCCTAGTTTAGCTGAAGTAACCGGGGCGTCACGGTGGCGCAGCGGTAGAGTTGCTGCCTTACAGTGCCAGAGACCCAGGTTTGAACCTGATTACTGTTGCTGTCTGTACAGAGTTTGTACGTTCTCCTCGTGACCTGCGTTTCTCCGGGTGCAGTGGTTTCCTTCCGCACTCCAAAGAGGTGCAGATTTGTAAGTTAATTGGCTTGGCTTAAATGTAAATTGTTCCTGGTGTGTGTAGGATAGTGTTAATGTACAGGGATCGCTGGCCGGTGTGGACTCGGTGGGCCTGTTTCCGCGCAGTATCACTAAACTAAAGTAAGCTAAACTAAACTAAACTAAAATTAATGTAGGCAATTGACCCACATGATTTTGCTCAATGGTCCTGTTAACCAAAGCCCCAACTTCTTCTTACCTCAGGCACATTGTACTAATGAGGATAGGCTTGTGTTGCAAGTGACCACTACAAACAATATTATAGTCCCTGGTCAAGGAATAACTTTGTCATCAGAGGCTACCCAGAGCTACACGATATATCAATTGCTTCACTCTTGCAGGTTGCATTTTGTTGAGAAGAATTAAGAATTAAGCCATAGGGGCAGATTACGCCTTTTGGCCCATCGAGCGCTCCGCCATTCAAGCATGGCTGGTCTATTTTTCCCCCCTCACCCCCATTCTCATGCCCTCTCCCCATAAACCTTTGACACCCTGAGCCAAAGGTTTCAATGTGAATGGCAAATCCTTCCTGAAAGGTAAACCTCTGGCCCTGAAGCACATCTGACCATTCAATATGATCATGGCAGTTCCATCCATGGTTTCGGCTCCTCTTCAATGCATTCCTGAGGATGGAATCATTCATGCATCAGTTGGATGCTGTGATAATGTTCAGCTGGATCATCTTCCTGAGCGGATGACAACAGACAATAGGTGCAGGAGGAGGCCATTCGGCCCTTCGAGTCTGTACGCACTGCCATTCAATGTGATCATGGCTGATCATTCTCAATCAGTACCCCGTTCCTGCCTTCTCCCCATACCCCCTGACTCCGCTATCCTTAAGAGCTCTATCTAGCTCTCTCTTGAATGCATTCAGAGAATTGGCCTCCACTGCCTTCTGAGGCAGAGAATTCCACAGATTCACAACTCTCTCACAGTTCCCGTTCCCCCCCACCCCCCCCCCCCCCACCCACTCAAACATAACATACAAACCCTACGCCATATTTAAACTACAATTCATACAAAAACAACAAAAAACACAAAAGACAGACGGACTGCAGGCAAGCCGCAGCTGCGATGGCAGCGCTGGCTCCTCCCTAACTGGCTCCTCCCTCCTGCACCTGTTGTCTATTGTCTAAAATTCCGCCAACTTTGTCGATAATACATTCGACCTCCCGCGGCGCCCAGCGTTCACGGAAGGCCTCCAGCGACCCGTGAAGGCCTCCAGCGACTCCAGGGGCACGCGGGCAACCTGTACGTCTTAGGAGTGTGGGAGGAAACTGGAGCACCCGGAGAAAACCCACGCAGGTCAAAGGGAGTACGTGCATACTCCGTAATGACAGCACCCGTAGTCAGGATCGAACCTGGGTCTCTGGCGCGATGAGGCTGCAACTCTACCGCTGCGCCACCGCGCCGCCCTAAAAGAGAATGAAAAATAGACAATAGACAACAGGTGCAGGAGGAGGCCATTCGGCCCTTCGAGCCAGCACCGCCATTCAATGTGATCATGGCTGATCATTCTCAATCAGTACCCCGTTCCTGCCTTCTCCCCATACCCCCTGACTCCGCTATCCTTAAGAGCTCTGTCTAGTTCTCTCTTGAATGAAACCTGTTGGGCCAGAATGAAAAAAAATACAGGGAGCGGAACTCGTTAGTTCGCTCCTTCCAAGTGCAATCATAGTTACGATGGGCCAAATGGTCTCCCTCAGGTGCCGAACAGCCTGGTTGTTTTGTGGCAGCATCTTATGTGCAAAATCTCTCCACATACTTGTTGGTTGAACTCTGATGGGCAGGGGTTTGGGATTTATAATATCTCCAAACAGACTCTGTGCACAGAGCACATAACACTACACGCGCGATAATATTGGATCTTGCTCAAGCAAATGTTAAGGAACATCAAGGTTAGACAGTGGGTCGTTGAGGGACCTGCTAAATTAATAAGATTTCTCTTCTCTGTCTCCCATGTACTGTAACTGCCCTTATCTATTGGGATTATGTGCTTTCGAAAATCTTCGTTTCAGTCTTAAATCTGGTTATTTTTTTAATGAAGTGGAGAGGGGGGAATCTACACAACAGGCCGATTTCATACAAAGTCCAACCGCGCCGGCTAACCTTTTAATTCAATATGCCGATGCAATCTTGAATCTAAAGCTTTCAAACATGGTGTGCAGCATCCTTGAGCAAAGGTCAGCAAGGATCAGCTGAAGGGAGCAAGGACAGGGGTGATGGGTGAGGAGGGGGGTGGAATGAGGCCATTCGGCCCATCAAGTCTACTCCACCATTCAATTATGGCTGATCGATCTCTCCCTCCTAACCCCAGCCTCCTGCCTTCTCCCCATTACCTCTGACACTCGTACTAATCAGGAGTCTAACCATCTCTGCCTTAAACATACCCACTGATGTGGCCTCCACAGCCTTCGCCGGCAAAGAATTCCACAGATTCACCACCCTCTTTGACGGAAGAAATTCATCCTCATCTCCTTCCTAAAAGAACGTCCTTTAATTCTGAGGCTGTGACCTCTAGTCCTAGTACTCTCCCACTACGGGGAGCTCAAGCCACTCATGCCCGTGTTAATAAATGTCTACAAAACAAAGTGCTGGAGGAACTTGGCGGGTCAGGCAGCATCTGTGGAGGGAAACCATCAGACAACATTTCGGGTCGAGATCCTTCTTCATACTGAGTTCCTCCAGCAGTTTGCACCAAGTAGAGTCACGGCATGGAAACAGGCCCTCCGGCCTAACTTTCCCTCACCGACCAACATGTCCCATCCCACGTCCCTCTTCTATCCTTACCTCACACTTTTTCTCTCCTCATCTCTAGACTTTGTCCAACCATCTACCTGTCAAACCCCTCCCCCCCCCCCCCCTCACCTGTATCCACCTATCACTTGCCGGGCTTAGTCCTGCCCTCACCTCTCTTCCAGCTTTCTCCACTCCCCCTCCCCTCAATCAGTCCGAAGAAAGGTCCCGACCGGAAACGTCGCCTACCCATGTTCTCCAGAGATGCTGGCTGAGCCGCTGAGGTACTCCAGCACTTTGTGTCCTTCTGTGGCTCTTTGTGTCTCCTCCAGCTGCTTGCTTGGTGCTCAAGATTGCAGCATCTGCAGTCCCGTGTGCCTCCATCTTAATAAATGTGCAATTCTGGTGACTTGGGGGTAAACATGAAGTTGCCCCGTGGTCAGAACATAATGGAACTGTGGGAATAAAAACTAGAGGGTGAGGTGAGAAGGGAAAGGTTTAAAAGGGCAACATTTTCCACACAGAGGGTAGTTGGTTTATGGAACAAGCTCTCAGAGGAAACTGCGGATGCAGGTTTAAACCCAAGATAGACACAAAAAGCTGGAGCAACTCAGCGGGTCAGACAGCATCGCTGAAGAAAAGGAATGGGTTACGTTTCAGGTCGAGACCCTTCTTCAGACTAAGAGTCAGGGGAGAGGGGAACGAGAGGTATAGACAGTGATGTAGAGAGATACAGAATAACCGAATGAAAGATATGCAACAAAGTCTAGTCGGGGAGCAGGAGGGATGACATGGGGGGGAGCGGTAAGAGAGGGTGTTGCAGAACACTCAGCTCTGTCTGTGGCCGGACAAAGTGAAGAGGTCACAGGCTGAGACCACAGGTTCAAGCCTGGTTGTGGTCCTTTGTGTGTGGGTCTGCTTTAAATAACAATGGGCCTCTCGAGACTGTGTGGAAATGGTCCGTTCTGAGAAGCTTATGATGTCGGATGGTGCCATTTAGTGTATTGATTTTTACAGTTGATTAGTCAGTTCATTGAATAACTAGAGTGCAAAATATAATTACAAGAACGCTCAATAAACGAGCTGTATGCATTTGTTTGTAATTTCATTACGCGAGTGGGTGCATGCACGTGTGTGTATCTGCATGCATGTGTGCGTGCATGCGTGTGTGTGTTTGCATGTGTGTGTGTGTGTGCATGCACCTGTGTGTGCATGTATGTATGTATGTGTGTGCATGTGTATGCGTGTGTGCGGACATGAATCTGCACGCGGTCTACATTTAAATTCTATGTTTGCATTTAATGAGGAATGAGGATGATAAAGTTGGATAAATCCATTTAATCTCAAAGCAATCATCACCAAGGAATGGTGGAGTCATTTTGTTCATCGCTGATTCATAAACTGTACATGAACAGGCTCGCTCCTGGGCTCACATTAATTTAAAGGTCTTTTCACACTAAGTCCCTCTTCATCCGAACCTTGCACATAGATCTTCCCATCTCCATCACTTCTGTAATCCCTCCCAAGCTCCCAATCTCCTAACTCCCTATCAGCGACACTCTGACTCTGGTCAATGCTGTGGGTTCAGGTTTCTCCGTGAGCTGATTTCAGCTAGTTCTTCACTGAGAGTGAGCAAGGCCACCCATACTGAACACTTGGGTGAAGCTTCCCTCTGCACCAGCTAAGAGTGCACAGGGTCGGAGGTGACACATTGGTGCAGATGTTGAGTTGAGTTGGGTTGGGTTGAATTGGGTTGAGTTGAATTGAGTTGGATTGGGTTGGGTTGGGTTGAGTTGAGTTGGGCTGGGTTGGGCTGGGTTGGGTTGGGTTGAGTTGAGTTGAGTTGGGTTGGGTTGGGCTGGGCTGGGTTGAGTTGGGTTGGGTTGGGCTGGGTTGAGTTGGGTTGGGTTGGGCTGGGCTGGGTTGAGTTGAGTTGAGTTGAGTTTAGTTAGTTTAGATTAGTTTTCTTTAGAGATACAGCATGGAAACAGGCCCTTCGGCCCATCGAGTCTACACTGACCAGCGATCCCCGCACACTAACACTGTCCCACACACACTCGGGACCATTTACAATTATACCAAGCTAATGAACCTACAAACCTGTACATAGAAGTATGGGAGGAAACCGGAGCACCTGGGAAAACCCACGCAAGTCACGGGGAGAACGTACAAAATCCGTACAGAAAGCACCCGTAGTCAGGATTGAACCCAGGTCTCTGGCGCTGTGAGGCAGCAACTCTACCGCTGCGCCACCGTGCCACTGTTTCATTATTTCTTCTAAACCGACACATTTGCTATCGACTCATTTTGCCGTAATCATCTGGATTTGGAAATGTATCATCAAAAAGTAAAGTGGGAGATAAAAGCCTACGGCCGCGTTTGATTCATGGCTGCGTGTGATTCATGGCTGTGTGTGATTCATGGCTGCGTGTGATTCACCGGTACTGTGGTGGATCACGGAAACTATTATCCCGGGCGTGCATTGTGGAGAATTTTGGTTGCATTGCCTTCAGCCTTTGATCTCAAAAATGCTGTGTCTTTGTGTAGGAAGGAACGGCAGATGCTGGTTCAAACCGAAGATAGTCACAAAAAAACTGGAGTGACTCAGTGGGTCAGGCAGCATCTCTGGAGAAAAGGAATGGGTGACGTTTTCGGGTCGAGACCCTTCGGAATGGATGACGTTTTCGGGTCGAGACCCTTCTTCAGTCTAAGAGTCAGGGGAAAGGGAAACAAGAGTTATAGACGGTGATGTAGTGAGAGAGAGATACAGAACGAGTGAATGAAAGATATGTAAAAGATGATAAAGAGGACAGGCAGACTGTGTGCTAGGTGAGAACGAGTTACAGATAATGAGACTCAACAAGATGACTTTGAAGCTGGTACGACTTGGGTTGGGGAGGGATGGGAAGGGGGGATGCAAGGGTTACTTGCATGTTTTTTGCTGGGTTGAGAGAGAGCTAAAGGTAACACTAACGAGAAGCATGCTTACCTCAGTATCAGGGGAAAGGATGAGAATGGGCCAAGTGCCACCACTTCACCACTTGTACCCTGAAGGGGTTAATGGCCTGTTGTCGTTTCTCATGCATTCCAATCCCAATCTACTTTGCATCAATACTGCTGCGGCAGAAAGTTCGGCTAACCACTCCTGTAGTAAAAAAAGCATTTGTATTGTGGAAAAGCCAGGAGGCTTGATAAAACATGCTTATGAATTAGTTTTGATCTGTTTGTGTGTCTTCCAACATAACAGCAGAGTAGAGGCAAATCCAGTTTAAAAAAGGGGATGAATTCAGGCAATGGATGTAATTGCATTTGCTTGATGGCCTCAGGGCCTAAGTAGACTGCACTCTCTGCCATGAATCTTCTGGAATTGGTGTAAAATTCAGTTAGAGCATCTGCCCAGCCTGAAAGAGGAACATAAATTGTACAGTCCTTCCCTTGTGGAATCAGTTATTCGTTTTGTGGTCGAAGGGAACAATCTTAGCCATATTTCACATGAGTGCAGTTTTTTAAATTTTTTGCCCTTTAGACAATGATCGACTGAGCTGGTCTCCTGAGTGGCAGTAGATGGACACAAAAAGCTGGAGTGGCTCAGCGGGTCAGGCAGCATCTCTGGAGAAAAGGAATAGGTGACCTTTCGGGTCGAGACCTTTCTTCCGACCAAAAGCCCACCGGCCTCCCCTCGCCTGAGGCCCAGGCTCTGCACCAGGCCCACATCCTCCACGCTGTAGACTCCAACACGACATGGTCTGACTCTCCTGGGAGAACTTCCATCCACACCTTGGTGGCAGTCATCATTTCATCTCTGCCTTGCTTCTCCTAAGCCTTAAGTGTACCAAAAAAGAGCATTTACGGAATCTCCTTAACTTGGGTTCTTTTTGTGTATCCTGGTCTCCTCCGGGCGCTCCGGTTTCCTCCCACACTCCAAAGACATACAGGTTTGTAGGTTAATTGGCTTCTGTAAAATTGTAAATTGTCCCTAGTGTGTAGGATGGTGGGTGCTATTGTACGGGGTGATTGCAGGTCGGCAGCGACCCAGTGGGCCGAAGGGCCTGCTTCCGTGCTGTGTCTCTAAAGTCGAAAGGTGACAATAGAATCAGAGGCGTGTGAGAGAGAAGTTGGAGGGGTGCAAGGAAAGACTAATGGGAATGCTCGGCTGGAAGCCAGTATGCACCCGACGGGCCAAATGGCCGCCTGTGTTGAAACAAGATTAGAAACATAGGAACATAGAAAATAGGTGCAGGAGTAGGCCATTCGGCCCTTCGAGCCTGCACCGCCATTCAATATGATCATGGCTGATCATTCAGCTCAGTAGCCTGTACCTGCCTTCTCTCCATACCCCCTGATCCCTTTAGCCACAAGGGCCACATCTAACTCCCTCTTAAATATAGCCAATGAACTGGCCTCAACTACCTTCTGTGGCAGAAAATTCCACAGACTCACCACTCTCTGTGTGAAGAAATGTTTTCTCATCTCGGTCCTAAAATAATTCCCCCTTATCCTTAAGCTGTGACCCCTGGTTCTGGACTTCCCCAACATCGGGAACAATCTTCCCGCATCTAGCCTCTCCAACCCCTTAAGAATTTTATATGTTTCTATAAGATCCCCCCTCAGTCTTCTAAATTCCAGCGAGTACAAGCCCAGTCTATCTAGTCTTTCTTCATATGTAAGTCCCGCCATCCCAGGGATCAATCTGGTGAACCTTCTCTGTACTCCCTCTAAGGCAAGAACGTCTTTCCTCAGGTTAGGAGACAATTGGTCTGCACACAATACTCCAGGTCAGGCCTCCAACAACAAGATTATTGATGATCTCTGTCACTTTGAGCGTGTTGATTTCCAACACTAATGGCCTTGTGGTGCAGATTTGAGGTGAAATCTGGCATTTAATCCCTGCTGGTCTGAACCAAACCCATCAGTTCTTGATTCCAGTCAGAGAGAATCAAGAGTCAAGAGAGTTTTATTGTCATGTGTCCCAGATAGAACAATGACATTCTTACTTGCAGCAGCACAATAGAATATGTGAACATCGTACACTGTAAACAGTATAATAAATGAGAGAGCAAAGAAAAGTTCAGTGTGTGTACATGTACACATACTCACCAATACACATTCATGTCAAAAATATTCCAGGACTAATTGCCTCAGAATACATCATGTCACTGCACCATTTATAACAGCAATATACACGCAAACATATGTACTAACACACAAAAAACAAAGTCTGAACTTGATACTAGACAAACAGGCAGCCGAGTTCTGTGGAATCTTTAGTTTATCCTGGAGACTTTTAAACATGGTGTATGTGCCAAATAATCTTGGCGCTATGTTTGCTGGGCCAATAATATTTTCTGCTCCTCTCTGTGAAGGCCAGAAACCCAGCTGAATTTTGTAACCTACTTGTCGTCAGTTAACGAAGTACCCTAGCAGTTTGATTGACTTGTGGTGGACTGAGAGCGTGTACAAAACTTGGCTTCATGTAATCTTTTTCTTGGGAATGATTTGAAAAAAAAAATAATTCAGCATTAATTGCTTCAGAATACATCATGTCACAGAACCATTTTTAACAGGGATAAATAGCCATGGTCTAAAGTGATCTTCCGTGTTTCTGAAAAGAGAAGGATTGAGTTTGTGCTGTATTTATGAGCTTTGCCTTGCTGTTGGGCAAAGGAGGAGAACTACCTAAATTAATGCTGATGGGATCCAGCATTGCTACCCCCATTTGCCTCCACATCGACCATCTTTGAATTGTCTCTCTCAGAAGGTTGGATGAAGGATTGAACAGATCGGGGCTCTTTTATCCAGATAAACAATGGAGTGGCCAAAAGAAGTTGAAAGTTAATGGAGTTTGGATAGGACTAATTAGTTTTGTTTAGTTTAGAGATACAGGCGCTTTGGCCAACGAGGCGATCACCCTGCCCACGAGCATTATCCTACACACTGAGGACAATTTACAATCTTTTATCGAAGCCAATTAACCGACGAGCCTGTACGTCTTTGGAATGTGGGTGGAAACCCAAGGACCCGGGGAGAACCCACGTGGTCACGGGGAGAACGTACAAATGGACAGCGCCCATAGTCAGGATCGAACCTGGGTCTCTGGTGCTTTAAGGCAGCAACTCTACCGCTGCGCCACCGTGTCACCCCTTGACTAATATCGAGGTCAAAGAAAACTGCTGGAGGAACTCACCAGTGGAGTGAAATGGACAGAAGATGTTTCTTCTCAGATCAATCCAGTTCGAAGAAGGGTCCAGACCCAAGAATTCATCTTATGTCCATTTCCCATCACAAATGCT